>NW_027456596.1:0-235884 GCF_040206685.1 Ascaphus truei | reverse complement strand
TCTCCCCGAAGCCCGTCGGGGTCTCTGCAGGTCGCAAAGATCCATTTTGGGGGCTGGGGCTTGCTTAGGAATTTCTTCACCAGCTCCAGCCCGATCCCACGGTTGGATCCAGTCACCAGGACATTGCGGATCGCCAGGCCAGACATTGTGCGTGTCCCCAGAGCTGCCAGGCACTGGGTACATGCACAGTCAGGAGTGTGAGCAGGCAAGGTCCAGCCCTTCCCCTCCCACAGCCCGGCCCGGCCCGGCCCTTCCCCTCCCACAGCCCGGCCCTTCCCCTCCCACAGCCCGGCCCGGCCCTTCCCCTCCCACAGCCCGGCCCTTCCCCTCCCACAGCCCGGCCCTTCCCCTCCCACAGCCCGGCCCGGCCCTTCCCCTCCCACAGCCCGGCCCGGTCCTTCCCCTCCCACAGCCCGGCCCGGTCCTTCCCCTCCCACAGTCCGGCCCTTCCCCTCCCACAGTCCGGCCCGGTCCCCTCCTACTTTAAAGGGACAGCCTCACCTGGGACTGCATCCAATAGCTAACAATCGTAAGGCTGCGATTATACACAAAAACGCTGTGGTGTCGCCCGTAGCGACACCGCGCGGCGCAAAAATATGTTTTATAACTACGTGAAAACTGGCTATACCAAACGCGACTGTCTCCCGCTTACTACTGCAGCTACTGTGCAGCACTAACACCACATTATACCGTATCCGGGCACAGACTAACTGGATTGCATATGTATGCATGAACTCATATATATCACCAAATTGGTTGCTAAGTAGCACTTTTTGTAGGAGATTATCTGACTGGATCCTACTCTGTCACAGGGTATCATTTAACCCCAGTGGTTCAACCAATGTATACAGGCTGTTACATGATATACTTAGTGTATGTACTCTTCTTACTGTTACATGATATACTTAGTGTATGTACACTTCTTACTGTTACATGATATACTTAGTGTATGTACACTTCTTACTGTTACATGATATACTTAGTGTATGTACTCTTCTTACTGTTACATGATATACTTAGTGTATGTACACTTCTTACTGTTACATGATATACTTAGTGTATGTACACTTCTTACTGTTACATGATATACTTAGTGTATGTACACTTCTTACTGTTACATGATATACTTAGTGTATGTACACTTCTTACTGTTACATGATATACTTAGTGTATGTACTCTTCTTACTGTTACATGATATACTTAGTGTATGCACACTTCTTACTGTTACATGATATACTTAGTGTATGTACACTTCTTACTGTTACATGATATACTTAGTGTATGCACACTTCTTACTGTTACATGATATACTTAGTGTATGTACACTTCTTACTGTTACATGATATACTTAGTGTATGTACACTTCTTACTGTTACATGATATACTTAGTGTATGCACACTTCTTACTGTTACATGATATACTTAGTGTATGTACACTTCTTACTGTTACATGATATACTTAGTGTATGTACACTTCTTACTGTTACATGATATACTTAGTGTATGTACACTTCTTACTGTTACATGATATACTTAGTGTATGTACTCTTCTTACTGTTACATGATATACTTAGTGTATGTACACTTCTTACTGTTACATGATATACTTAGTGTATGTACACTTCTTACTGTTACATGATATACTTAGTGTATGTACACTTCTTACTGTTACATGATATACTTAGTGTATGTACACTTCTTACTGTTACATGATATACTTAGTGTATGTACTCTTCTTACTGTTACATGATATACTTAGTGTATGTACTCTTCTTACTGTTACATGATATACTTAGTGTATGTACACTTCTTACTGTTACATGATATACTTAGTGTATGTACTCTTCTTACTGTTACATGATATACTTAGTGTATGTACACTTCTTACTGTTACATGATATACTTAGTGTATGTACACTTCTTACTGTTACATGATATACTTAGTGTATGTACACTTCTTACTGTTACATGATATACTTAGTGTATGTACACTTCTTACTGTTACATGATATACTTAGTGTATGTACACTTCTTACTGTTACATGATATACTTAGTGTATGTACTCTTCTTACTGTTACATGATATACTTAGTGTATGTACACTTCTTACTGTTACATGATATACTTAGTGTATGTACACTTCTTACTGTTACATGATATACTTAGTGTATGTACACTTCTTACTGTTACATGATATACTTAGTGTATGTACACTTCTTACTGTTACATGATATACTTAGTGTATGTACACTTCTTACTGTTACATGATATACTTAGTGTATGCACACTTCTTACTGTTACATGATATACTTAGTGTATGTACACTTCTTACTGTTACATGATATACTTAGTGTATGTACACTTCTTACTGTTACATGATATACTTAGTGTATGTACACTTCTTACTGTTACATGATATACTTAGTGTATGTACACTTCTTACTGTTGAAGCAACCCCTTCATATCTTAGGATGACTGTATACCAGCACCTTAATTCGAAACATTGATCTATTTCAACTCAATTGCTTCGTTCATGATCAATCCAGAGTGCATACAGCACTCAACATAGGATTGCTATGTGTGTGTCCTTAAATGGATTTTAACCCCCATTCTTTTAATTATGGTGAACAATAAAAATTATTTTTAACTCTTATCACAAATCCTTCAGCTTTGGGAATTGAGTACCATATTGGGTTTCTAGCTCCCCTCTGTTTTCTCATTATCATTATTACCCAAGGCACCTTTCTCATAATACACACCTATATATCATAATGCTGTAGCGGGGTATTCTCTTCTAATATATCGTTATATAACATCGTATTCATAATCTCACTGTATATATCACATCGTATTCATAATCTCACTGCATATCACATCATATTCATAATCTCACTGCATATATAACATCATATTCATAATGTCACTGCATATATAACATCGTATTCATAATCTCACTGCATACAGTATATCACATCGTATTCATAATCTCACTGCATATCACATCATATTCATAATCTCACTGCATATATAACATCGTATTCATAATCTCACTGCATATATCACATCATATTCATAATGTCACTGCATATATAACATCGTATTTTAATCTCACTGCATATATAACATCGTATTTATAATCTCACTGCATATATAACATCGTATAGAGATGCCAATTCTTGGAGTCAGGAAGGAATTAATTTTTCCCCTTAATGGGTTTTTTTTATTTGCCTTCCTCTGGATCAATAAGTAAGTATAGATATAGGATAAAGTATCTGTTGTCTAAATTTAGCATAGGTTGAACTTGATGGACTATGGGCCTCATGCAGTAAGCGTCGATTATGTGAAATCGGCAATCTTACCGATTAGTCATGTTATTGGCGATTTTTCCTCTCCGTATGCAGTAAGTGCCGAATACATTCAAAATCAACCCGAAAACAAATCCGCCCACTCTCACGATGATTAGCCGATCACACACAGGTGTATCGGCGTGCGTGGCGGGGTGCTGTTAGGTTGCCCAATCACAAATCTTGTTGAATCAGGCGAAACAAGCATGTATTGGATAGCGCGCCATATTTAAAGGCAACGTGTACTGCTAATCATTCTCTGTGTTGTTGGGAGTGAGAGAGAGAGAGACGCACAGAGCTGGCTGATTGAAATTTGCATATTGACTGAGAGACTTGTTGTGTATTGGGTGAGCTTTGTCCATTGTTGTTTTGTTTACATCTTTGTCTTGTTTTATATGTGGAAGTGTTTCGTGTGATTGGCTGTACATTTCTTGTCTGTTTTTTGTGAGTGCTGGAAGTATGCCCGCAAAGCGTGGGAAGAGTGATGCTGGTGGGAGTGGGAGTGCTACTCGTGCGAGTACGCGTCGGAGTGAACGTACTGTTCAGGGGAGTGATGTTGCTGGTGCACCGAGTGGTGTTGCTGGGAGTGTGAGTGCTGTTGCTGGGAGTGTGAGTGCTGTTGCTGGGAGTGTGAGTGCTGTTGCTGGGAGTGTGAGTGCTGTTGCTGGGAGTGTGAGTGCTGTTGCTGGGAGTGGGAGTGCTGTTGCTGGGAGTGGGAGTGCTGGTGCTGGGAGTGGGAGTGCTGGTGCTGGGAGTGGGAGTGCTGGTGCTAGGAGTGGGAGTGCTGGGAGTGCTGGTGCTAGGAGTGGGAGTGCTGGTGCTAGGAGTGGGAGTGCTGGTGCTGGGAGTGCTGCTGGTGGCGCAGTTGCTGATGGGGTGGATGGTGGTGGCGTGCTTGCTGGTGGGCAGCTTTTGGAGGCTCTTCCATTGGAAGAAGGAGAGTCCAGTCAGCACCAGCCAAGCTCTGACCCTAAACCTGCTCGGAAGAAACGTGTGGAGAAGCCACGTAATCCTCGCTTCAATGACCAGGAAAATACAGCTCTTGTCACTGGCATTCTGGAGCACTATGACAGTATATATGGACATTTACTAGGTAAGTGTACCTTTACATTTATTATTCAAATACATGTGATCCTAGGTCATCTGAGTTTTGTTCATATGCAAATATGGGTTCAGAATATCTTTCTATGTTAATTAGTCTGGAAACACAGCTTTTTATCATGCCTTACAAGGACAACTAAACACAGGCGGTCAATTTGCCATAACTGCATACAATATGAATGCAACCTTGCTTACATGTATAGGTTTAGTAGTGAATGCTCATGTGCTTCACATATTACACCTAAAACAGCATGTTTGCTATCTCTTGGAACAGCTAGCAGTGTAGGAAACTGGTGCTTCTATTATTATTAATTTACCTCATATATTTTATATGTTTTTCAAGGGCGGACAAGTTCATCAAGCAGAAAAGAAATGTGGGACACAATAGTCATTGGTGTCAATGCGTGTGGGAATCATGTGAGGGACAAGCGGAATTGTCACAAGAGATTTGATGATATTAGGTCCAAATTGAAAAAGAAAATACAACAGCAACGCGTGCATGCTACTGGCACTGGAGGTGGGCCGACACCACAACGTCTCATATTAACTCCATTGGAGGAGCTGCTTCGGGCAAAATTACTTCCCGTCGTCGTGGAAGGCTTACCTGGTGACCGGGATATTGGAATTTATCCCTCACAATTTCCACCAGGTGAGAAATATTACTGTACTAGGCGTGTCGTTGCTTACAGTTATTTTGCATATTTACACTGCTTTTTATACTGTCTTCACAATATAAGCATACCTGCATCTATATATGTATACAGGCATACCCCGGTTTAAGTACACTCACTTTAAGTACACTCGCGAGTAAGTACATCTCGCTCAATAGGCAAACAGCAGCTCACGCATGCGCCTGTCAGCACGTCCTGAACAGCAATACCGGCTCCCTACCTGTACCGAAGCTGTGCGCAAGCGGGGAGACTGTAGAGCCTGCTACACATGCGTTATTTACATCAGTTATGCCTGTATATGACGATTGCAGTACAGTACATGCATCGATAAGTGGGGAAAAGGTAGTGCTTCACTTTAAGTACATTTTCACTTTACATACATGCTCCGGTCCCATTGCGTACGTTAATGTGGGGTATGCCTGTATGTCTGATTCTGTATATATATATATACTGCACCGACACACTTTATTCGAGCAAATACCCGGTATGTACCTGGCAGATACCTGGAATGCGCCGCTCCTCACCTCTGACAAGCCCCGTTGCATTTGCCTTCCCAGCCTGGGTTCATGCCTGGCTGATGGGCGGCTGATCTGTTAAATGATAATGATTAGGATTTAATAGGCTGCAATGCTTCGCGTGTCTACCAGATGGCATAAATTCATGAATTGTAATGCAGTATATATATATATACTGTGCAGAATTGAAGCCAGCAGGAATAAAATGCTTCAATCCCTGCTTGGAAAATAACTCAATGCACTCGGGCAGAAAACAGTCACAAACCTCAATACACCCGGGTATACCCGAATTCGTGGGACTAGCCGAGCTCGAATAAAGTGTGTCGCCAGTGTATATATCAAAATAGACATATATGTTGTAGTCCTACTAAAAGCAGTAACTAATATAGCACGTGCCATTGCGTGCTCATTTACATGTGAATTCCCAAAATGCATTGCTGCAGTGGAAGCAATTGATGGTGGGCGAAGATGGGGAACAACAGGGTAGTACACATGTGTAACACATGCTAATGAGAAATTATTACTAGCTACAGGTACAGAACATAAATATGTATAATATTATTGTGTATTTTATTTATTTTACTCCGACAAACATGACATTACTGCCTATTGTAAGCATGCATCAAATATATTGCATGCAACGGCCTACAAACATCACTTGCACTAACACATCTATAGTTGTTTATGAAAAGGTCCATTTTTGCTTTAACTCATATACAGACAGCATAATGAGGCACACGTATCATATGTTATGTCATTGTTTTCATAACTTAAAAACTGCACACGACTATTTAGCTCATCTACCATTGTGTTAAAGCAGCTGCAATTAATATCTCATCACAGCATACACTTTAACAGAGGGGGTGGGGTTCAGCACACACACTAATTACAGGCTCATTTTAGGGTCAACTTAGTTCACACCATTTTCACCTGTTTCAAGTAATTGAAAGGTGTGGCTGATTAGGCTTTTTGGGGAAGGGAATACCGTTCTTACAACCTGACTAGCACAACTGAAGTTAATCACACTCATTTGAAAGCTTCACTTTAGCTACTAAATGCCCCAACAACTCATTACTTATCAAAGCGTACGTCACACATTAGTTCACTCATATCTATAGTTGAACTACTATCAACGACACATTATCACACACTGCATGTGTTGTCTTGTTGAGTCACAGCCACATTCAGGTGTGCCACATCTTCTATTAATGTACCACACATATCCTCTACCAAAAACAACACTTTTTGCAATATGACCACCTTCATGATAACCATTGTGAATGGTCATCTCATGATAGTTATGTACATTATGATACTGATATCACTACACAACATATGATTTTTATGTTCAAATTTAATCTATTTATCCTCACGCATTACTGCAGAAACATAGTATGTTTTATGTTAGGGAACTCAAAAGTTCTAAGTACACAGGCATGTACATTGTTATTACAACTATTTATGTTCACTTTCACACACACATTTTGGGTTAAGGAAATGATGCTGTTAGGTACTCATAAATACAGAACATACAATAACTGTTTGTTCAATATTTACACATGTAAATGTAAAACTTATGTTATTGTTATATATAGTTGCCCATGAAGGACATGTGTCACCTGAGACGGAACAAGTGTCTTCACCTGGGTCAGCCAGCTCAACACACCTAGAAGGTGAGTGTATCAGTTGGTGGCCATATAATATGTGCTCTTCTATATGTTATGTTGTCATGTTCATTATTTGTTTTGCACATGTTCTTTAAATAGGATTCCTTAGTGTATGTGAAAATGAAGTGTAAGGCAACATGTATTGTGTTAGTGATGTTAACTATCATGTAGGAGTTGTGAGTTTACAGCAAGTTTTCATTCACTCATATTTCATACTGAGTCCAAACATTATTCTTAAGTCAAGGTAGTTTTTAATGTGAGGTTATAAAACGTATGGAAACATGTTAGTTGTTACTTATGACACAGTAGAATTACATAGTAACACAGCAGAGATTAACATGCCATTTAATAATGTGTACATTTATTTGTAGAACATGATGATGAGGATTATGATGATGATGATGATGATGATGCCGCCATAGACACACAAATACAAGCAAGTGACCATGAAGAGGTTCCAATTGAAACTGTTTTACCGCCAAATCGTCCAGCAAATACCACATACGATGCAATTGTAGCTTCTGAGGGAAAAATTGTGGAAGCAGAAAATCGTCGCCATTCTGACCTGATGACAGTGCTGGAAAGGATGATTGCACTGCAGGAAGAAACAGTTTCACAATTGGCACATCTCCACAGAGTCTTCATTGAAGTGCCAAAACAGTTGCAAAAAATCAACACCTCATTCGAAGCATTAGTTGTTCAGCAAGCACAAGCTAATTACTTGAGAATGACTAATGTACCACAATTCAACTTGAACACCTCACAGGCAGGATCTGTTCATGCTGGTCAGTTTTCACCACATGCTTCTGATCTTCATTCACCAGGTCCGAATGTTACCGGTCAAGTAGCAGACATTGCTGTGCAGGTTCCTGACGACATCCTACCGCTGCCATCTGTACAAAATCAGCAGCTGACACCTACAAAGGAGGCCACAAAAACAAAACACAAGCAGTTACTACTGACCAGTTTTTGGTCAAAAACAACAAAAGACACACATGAAACAGACCAACCATCACTTGTGCAGTGTCTACCAACTTGCTCACATGTGTCAGTGGTCACAAGCCCTGTCTGTGAGTCACTGGCCACAAGCCCTGTCCGTGAACAGTCACTACCCAAAAGCCCTGTAGGTGAGTCACTGCCCAAAAGCCCTGTAGGTGAGTCACTGCCCAAAAGCCCTGTAGGTGAATCACTGCCCAAAAGCCCTGTAGGTGAATCACTGCCCAAAAGCCCTGTAGGTGAGTCACTGGCCACAAGCCCTGCCCGTGAAGTGCCAGAGGCCACTCAAAGTGGCTCTGTTGTGGCTAAAGTTGGTGGCAAACGAAAAAGGAAAATTCAAGAGACAACAAGCAGGCCTGTTACTCGCTCTCAAAAGGAACAAAAAAAATAAATGTTATAATTCACAAAATATGTCTTTGGCCTTGTTTTGTTGACTTCAGATTATCTAATTAATATTGTATGTATGCTGAAGACTGTGTTGTTTCCAAACTTTCAAGTACGTTCTTGTACACGTGAAGTTTTGGAAATGTTAACACTCGTAATTAATGAATAGTGTTATAAATATTTATGTATTAATCGTCTGTTCAGTAATGGTCCACCAGGAGCCAGTTGCTAAGTTTAGAGAAGCTGCCATTGACTTTGCAGCAAAACATTGCATTTGGGTGTGTTACTTGATGTAATCATTGCATGTGCATATTATTCACATGCAATTATAAAAGCACCTATTTAACTGCAAACATCTTTCTTGTACGTGTACAGCAGGATTTTGTGTTAAATATTACTTACCTTTGCTGGCCATTGTAATGTTGTCCTTTAATCATTTATGTGTTCTTGTTTCAAGAACATCTCTGAATTTATACTAATATATATGTAGTATGTATGGATATATGCACACACACACACACACACACACACACACACACACACACACACACACACACACACACACACACACACACACACACACACACACACACACACACACACACACACACACACTGTGTGTGTGTGTGTATGTATATATAGTACTATCTAAACTGGTATAGATGTATTTACAAAAAACATACACTTCATGCTTCCTTGTGAAAACACAGTATTTTAATAATACAGGCCTAATGTTTGAGAACTATACTAAGTGTGAGCCTCTAACATTATTGGGCGCAAACAAATGTTTATTACTTAATTCACTCATGTTTATCACCATTTAAATAGGTTTCATACAAGGCCTACTTACTGCCATCAATATGTTGTGTGTACTCCTGCAATATAAAAAAAAAAATACAAAAAAATTATATATATATATATATATATATATACACACACACACACACACACACACACACACACACACACACACACACACACACACACACACACACACACACACACACACACACACACACACACACACACACACACACACACACACACACACACACACACACACACACACACAATATACACTTTATATATATATATATATATATATATATATATTTATGAGAGATATATATTTATATATATATATATAGATACACACGTATTTAAACTCATGCAGACAGGGAGTTAACCAGACTTTCAAATACACACAGAAATGTATGCGGGAAAAAAACATTTCATTTTGCAGGTGTGTGTATTTACTGATATGGCTGTCTAAGCACTATTTTCACACAGTGCTCTTTGTTATTTGTCAAGAAAACTCAATGTTACTGAATTAAAAGTGTAGGAATGTTTTCAGAAACGAGATAAAAAAAGGATACATGTTTGTCCCACATGCGGCTATCACAAACCACAAATGTTCAAGCAATTAAAACGACACATCCAATTGGCGTTTGAAATAAGGAGTTACAGTTTATAGTTTTGTTGACCTTGAAAAGGAAACACAGCAATTTGTTAGCCATTGAGCAGTTTCATTTTGATGAGCAAAGAACAGATACCTGCACACATCTTTTGTGCTAATCTGCAATGGCTGATGAATTAGTGAAAAATATGAATCCGAATTTAGGGTATAAATACATGGTATCAGAAGCTATTTTGAGAACTTGCGGACACCAAGCGAGCACACGCCAAATCTATGATTTGATTCGAGCAAAATATCCTTATTACCAAGACCGTGGGCATGCGCGCAATTTTAATTCCTCAATAAGATTCACTTTATCAACTAATGACTTTTTTGAACGTGTGCAGGATAAGCTAGAAGACAACTATGGTTTCTGGAAGATTGCCAAAGAAAAACATTTCACCGTGAAAGAGGGCACATATATTGTGGTTAAAGGCATATTTATTCCTAATGCCAATAGCAATGGATCCGCTACTACTGTTCCGTGTGAATCGATACCTGCTGCAATATCTGCACCCTCCATTCCTGAAACCCACATTGTACAACAACAAAACTACTATGATTATGTACCAAGCCTTTCAGCTGAAAATGCATTGGAATGGGTACCCGAAGAAATGAACCTACCTCCCGACCAATTGTTTGAAGAAAGCAGTGGCGATTCCTATGAGCGCTTCATGGAGGAGATGTGTGTCATACTGGATTCAGCGGGTGGGTCAAGCGTGGATGAAAAAGCCTTGCATTTCTGGAGCGACCAGTTGCAGCCAGACGAAGAGTTAATTCTAGAAGAATGGTAAATATAACAACCGTTATGCGTTGACTCTGCGTTTAAATGTTTTTTTTTTGTTGTAACCACCATTTTCCCTTTCAATGCGTGGATACAGCGTAACATTGCAGACTGCATAACATGTAGCGATCACAAAGAAATTGTTTCCGAATACAATATAGTAGAACCTGAAAGAGTAGTACACATTGCTGACGGAATAAATATACGTACTTTCCTATCACTTTAAACATATTAGCAACATTTTACCATAACTCTAAAACATACCTGTTTTGTTATCATGCAACATCTACAACATTTAAAACCGGGTCCACCACGTATGACGTGGGACCCTTGTCATGGCCCAAGGCGTCCTTAAAAAGGATTACGGATGTAAGTCCCGCCCCCAAGCGACGTGCGCGCCTCAAAGCCTATTGGCTGTCATGTTTTGTTATAGTAAAGGTAACTGCAGTGTGTCATGTGTGCGGCTCAGTGTTTGTAGGCGTCAACTGGGCGTTAGCCGAATGTTAATTGAGTGGGAGGAGTGTTAGCGTGCGTTTCACGCTGGTTTAACACGACGTCACACGTATTGCATTTGCGCATTGTGTTATCGGCCGTCCTTTCTGTCCAAACACGTCTGTTTAAAAAGAATACAGATGTACTCGTTTAGAACGAATGTAGTTTCGTATTCATTGTATTTGAAATAAAGATTTTATGTTTAATGGTATTTTCAAGATATATTGAACGCACAACGTACGCTTTGTTTTGCGCATGCGCTAACAGTTAGTGCAGCCAAGCGTGAAGTGCGTGCGCACACTAAGATGTGCGCGCACATTTTTCAGTATACAGGCAACGTTCACATCATATACATAGTTATGCCTGCTACAAATTTAAAGAAACATTACATACTGATGTACACTTGTACTTCTAACATATAAGTGAGTGACGTGTGTATGTACACAATCATATAGAGCTGTGTAACGCGTTGTCACGGATACATATATAGTAAGGTGCCATATTTGACCATCATGTGTTTGCTGTATTTCAGAGATGTCGGGGAAGATACAATCGGATCAATGTATGATTTCAGAAGAGTCTACCTTTATATGAGATGATTGTGAGGAGGAGCCACCGACTACTATACTACATATGGAACTAATTTTATATTGCTTGCAGCGCTTATTAACAAACAATTAAAAATGTGATACCCTTATGCCTATATTGCATAAGCACTTAATTAACATAATGATATTGCAAAATAGTGCCTCATGAATTTTTATTGAGTGTTCTTTAATGACTACTATCATTTTATGGCATGGTGTGTTTTATATATAACAACCATTCCCACTCTGCTAACACATTTGTGTATTCTATTGTGTAATGGAACGTATGACTGTCGAAACTATGTAACAATAATAATAAGAATAATAATAATAATTATAATATGAGCATGTTCATGTATAGCGCTGCTAGTTGTACACAGCGCTTTACAGACACATTTTTCAGGCTGAGGTCCCTGGCCCGTGGAACTTACAATTTATTTTTTGCCGCCTGAGGCACAGGGAGATAAAGTGACTTGCCCAAGGTCACAAGGAGCCGACACCGGGAATTGAACCAGACTCCCCTGCTTCAAACTCTCAGTGCCAGTGTGTGTCTTTACTCACTGAGCCACTCCTTCTCCCAATGTAAAGGACACTTACAACCAACTAGCCATTTATTGTTTAAAATCTCTTGTTACATGGGTATGTTGATAAAATGGTTTGGGACTGTAGCAAATAATGTTATTGGCCAGATGTTGTGGTCCCCTACAATGCATGATGTTCTGAATATGACATCAACATCATGTAATGAAGTACGTTTCTGTGTATATTTCATTAACCTAACTAACTATAGTTTACTGTGTTTATTAAACGTTCTAAAAATACATAGTATAGTCAATATGATGATATAAGCTACCATAATAAAGCTGGTGTTATCATTTGTCGGTGTTATACATGGATCCTACACAAATTGATACAGACACAAACAGTTGTCTTAAAAAGTGTGTCTATGCTAATGTGCACGTGATTGACGTTACAATTGTGAGAATACTTGATAATTATCATCATGATAATGATGAAGTGACGTGATTTATATTGCAAAAATATTACCAACATTGTCATATTGGTAAATTAGAAATGCTAAATGACAGTAACATTTGCGACAAAATTGTGTTTTCTGTTACCAGTTTTACACTTGGTACATGTAGGACACATCCACACACGTGTGACTTATACATACACATGTCACAAATTTAAATTAATGTTGACTATTAATTCCTAGCATTAAAAAACACCTACATTGCTAAATATAAGATGTAGTACGCATTGTTGTGATTACAGGCATTCATGCATGGAATGTTATGATCAGTCAATTTCATCCGTGATGAATGAGCTCCCGTAAGTAAACAAATAAGTACAGTTATCCCCTTGTCTCCAAACACCTCTATATTACATTAATGGAATTTATAAGGAAACATACATAAAATGTGATGAAATGGGAGTAATCATTTTCTAATACAATGCACATGAAAGCTCAAGAGTAGCTAAATGCATATACATGATACAGAAAGTACATATATGTTACATTTGTGTTTAAACCAATATGTTGGGTTTTTACTTCAAATAATTATAGGAAGATTGAGGTAGGCACATCTTATGAGAGATGTCAGCAAATATACATACCATGATCAGTCATACTGGAGATATACCTATAATGCAAAGGAACAATATATAAATTGCAAACATTGACATGCCATCTTCAGTACCGTAAACAACACAGCAAAGTGTGTATTTGGTGTTAAATGTGCAACACCATGTATGTTTAATCACATTCAAAATGTAAATCAGCCTGGTGTACACATCATATGGATGTACATGTTACACTGCACCAATAACATTGTATGTAAGCATACTAGAAGCATGAATGAGTATGGGCATAATATGTGTATTGTGTTAGCATAAGGAACAACACAATGCTAAAATATTAGTGCTTTGTTACCCCAGTTGTATTCACATACACACAACTAAAGTACAATTGAAGAGGGATTATATAACCTGTGCAACAATAACATACCGGTGCCACATCCCTTTGTGCACACAGCAGAGAAAAGAAAGGTGTGCAACCCATATTCATCTGTGTCCTACCAGAAGGGTATATAAAAAAACATTATTGTTAAGATAACATAATGTAACTATAAAAGTAGAACTTGGAACATATATGTTTTTACTTACAAGAAAAAAATGAATTGATGAGATTCTGGCGTGTCTGGCCACCACTGGCTGTTTGTTCATTTTCAGCAGCTACATGGGTGGGATGCTCGTCTACCAAAGGCTCAGCTAGGTCTGATTGTACATTGTGCCTGAGTGCAACATTGTGCAAAATGCAACAGGCAAGGATAATATCAGACACTTTTTGAGGCTTGTATAGAAGAGCCCCACCAGTTCTGTCCAGACACCTAAATCTGGTCTTGAGTAGGCCAAATGTCCTCTCTATAACAGATCTTGTAGATATATGGGCTGCATTGTACCTCTCCTCTGCTTCAGTTTGAGGGTTTAGCACCGGAGTCAAGAGCCACGGCCTAATTCCGTATCCTGAGTCACCTATAATGAATGGAGCACACATAAGCTGACATTAGTGATCAAATTGTACAATGCCAACATTCCTAAATAAAAATGTGTTTTGTGTTAGAACATGTAAATGTGTACTCACCCAGCAGCCAACCATGTTCAAAATGTCCCTCTTCGAACGCATGGAAGACTGAAGAGTTCCTCAGGATAGAGGAATCGTGACTGGAACCAGGGAATTTGGGTACCACATGCATTATCCTCATCGTCGCATCACATACCACCTGTACATTGAGTGAATGGTAGTGCTTACGATTGCGGTACACATGCTCACTCTGACTAGGTGCAATCAAAGCAACATGTGTGCAATCGATTGCACCCAGCACACATGGTATCCCTGCTATATTATAAAAGCCAGTCCTGACTTCCAGCCACTCTGTCGCCTCTGTAGGAAAATGAATATAATTCCTAGCGCGTCTATTGAGTGCATAGAGAAACTGGGTCAAGGCCCGCGAGAATGTAGATTGCGAGACCCCGCCCATTATGCCCACAGTTGTCTGGTATGACGCGGAAGCAAGATAATGTAATGAGCACAGCATTTTAACAAGCCCAGGGACTGCACGACCTCTGGCTGTGAAAAAATCTAAATCTCCCCTTATCTCCTGATAAAGAGATAAGATTGCTGCTGAACTCAAACGATAGCGACTTACAATCTCCTCCTCACTCATCCCATCTAACAGGGTTCTCTCCCTGTACAGACGCGGACGAGGCACAACTTGTCTCCTCTGTCTTCTCCTCTGATCTCCTGTCCCTCTACCTGTCCCTCGGCCTGTCCCTCTCCCTGTCCCTGTCGTATCCGCGTGACTGTCCCTGTCACTGTCCCTCGGTGTGTCCCTCCCTTGCCCTATATGATTCTCTTGATCATCAAGCATGTCATAGAAAAGAATGTTCCTCCGTCTCCTAAACATTCGCAACATTTTGAAATGAGTAGCTGTGAATGAGCAGGTAATGGGCGTCCTTTAAATAGGTATGTGATGATGTCAGGTGACATAGTAAAATGCAAGGTGTTACATTAACATAATAAAGTACTTCTGTGGCAAGCTGTGTGCAGGTGTTCTTAGAAGTATTTGTTGTGTGTATTCTGCAGGGAATGATGATATTTGCCAATGATGTGACGTGAAGCTTTGTACAAAGATTGGTTGAAAATAAATAGTGTAATGTGCAATGCATGTAACACTTGTGAACGCAACAGTCAGTCATGTAATTAGACAAAAAGGCTGAGATTGACGTGGGAAAAGTTTGGTGTAACGTGTAATTAGGCATGTTATTGTCACATGTTGACAACAATGAATAGTCGTGTGCATATGCATGCATTTCTGTAATGAGGATAGTTGGTATAGAATGAGTTTACAAGGTGTCCCAATGATGAATTACTGTACATGTGTGTATAAGTTAGGTTGAAGTGCTTGTAATGCTACGGTTACAATGTAAACATGCAATGTGATTGAGCGTCCAATAAGTGACGTCATGAAAATAGGGAGGACCCAAAACTAGATGTAAACATGAGAATACAGATGTACATGAACGTTTAAAGATGCGTGACACATTACAAGCATTGTGTAATGTAAAGGAACATGAATATACTGTGTATGTGTGACATGTGTGACATGTGTAACATCATGTAAATAATTGTTGCTCAGTTCAGTAAAATGTGTGATATGATGTGAGGTTCTCCTTTAAGAGTTGAGTATAGTATTTTCCCTTGACACATCATCACATGATGAGTAATGTGACCCGCAAATGCTGAAAACATGTAAAAGTATAATCTTATGCAAATAATACACGTCAGCTGTGACACAATGCAGGGAATGCCCCCACACTGTAATGCAAATGACGTTTGTATTGTGAGCAATGAAACGTAAACAGTACTATACTGTTATACGTCCCTGCTCCATTGACTCCATTGATGTACAGAAGATTTTTTTTTTCTAAGTGCCGTTCCGGCAGCCTTAGCGATCGTTCTCCCCTCCAAACTGCCAACTTTAGTTGGCGGGAGAAATTGGCCATAACATCTCAATTTCGTAGTGCCGATCAGCCCCGATAAGCTGGTTTTTTTTGTTGAATCCAGCCGATTTAAAAAAGTGGCGATCAGTGGCGAAAACAGGCTTATCGGCAGCCGACTGGCCATAACAAAATAATCGGCTCCGAAACATGGCGAAATCAAGCACTTATCGGCGCTTACTGAATCTCAAACCCAATTTTGGCTATAAAATGGCGATAATTCCCTTATCAACGCTTACTGCATGAGGCCCTATGTCTTTTTTCAACCCCATCTACTATGTAACTATGTAACTATGTTTTCATAATCTCACTGCATATATAACATTGTATTTATAATGTCACTGCATATATAACATCGTATTCATAATCTCACTGCATACAGGCATACCCCGGTTTAAGGACACTCACTTTAAGTACACTCGCGAGTAAGGACATGTCGCCCAATAGGCAAACGGCAGCTCGCGAATACTCCTGTCAGCTTGTCCTGAACAGCAATACCAGCTCCCTACCTGTACAGAAGCTGTGCGCAAGCGGGGAGACTATAGAGCCTGTTACAAATGCGTTATTTACATCAGTTATGCACATATATGACGATTGCAGTACAGTACATGCATCAATAAGTGGGAAAAAGGGAGTGCTTCACTTTAAGTATATTTTCGCTTTACATACATGCTCTGGTCCCATTGCGTACGTAATTGCGGTGTATGCCTGTATATAACATCGTATT
This sequence comes from Ascaphus truei, assembly GCF_040206685.1. NCBI lineage: Eukaryota > Metazoa > Chordata > Amphibia > Anura > Ascaphidae > Ascaphus > Ascaphus truei. The sequence goes on along the minus strand of NW_027456596.1, from coordinate 218,596 downwards.
TATAATCTCACTGCATATATAACATTGTATTTATAATCTCACTGCATATATAACATCGTATTTATAATCTCACTGCATATATAACATCGTATTCATAATCTCACTGCATATATAACATCGTATTCATAATCTCACTGCATATATCACATCGTATTCATAATCTCACTGCATATCTAACATCGTATTCATAATCTCACTGCATATATAACATCGTATTCATAATCTCACTGCATATATAACATCGTATTCATAATCTTACTGCATATATAATGTCGCATTATGTATGTCTTTATTTATATAGCGCCATTAATGTACATAGCGCTTCACAGCAGTAATACACGTGACAATCATATAAATAACAAATAATACAAATAACAGATCATGGGAATAAGTGCTTCAGACTTAAAAATTAACATTTAGTAGGAAGAGGAGTCCCTGCTCCGAAGAGCTTACAATCTAATTGGTAGGTAGGAAGAACGTACAGAGACAGTAGGAGGGAATTCTGGTAAGTGAGTCTGCAAGGTGCCAAGTTTAATGTATCAGGTTTATAGCATTAGATGCAGAGCTACTCATATGCTTCGTTAAGCAGGTGTGTTTTAAGGTGGGTCTTAAAGGTGGATAGAGAGGGTGCTAGTCGGGTACTGAGGGGAAGGGCATTCCAGAGGTGCGGGGCAGAAAGTGAGAAAGGTTTAAGGTGGGAGAGGGCTTTAGATACTGTAAAGCTTGCGCTCACCACGAACAAGGCTGGACCCCGGTACTGAGGTGGAAAGTATACAACTGCGCACACACAGCAGCAGAGGCGTGCCTGGAGGATGGATAGTCAAGATCGCCGGGTCTGGGTTGGAGAGAGTGGGTTAGTCTTGATACTTGCCGAGGTCGTAGGTAGGTGCCAGGAGAGTAGTCAGAGTCTGAGGTGCAGTGGTCAAGGGTTGGAGCCAATAAAGAAGTAGATTGTCCGTTTGCCGTGGTCAGGGATGGAGAAGGTCGGAAGGTCAGAGGCAAGCCGGGGTCGATAATCCAGAGCAGGGTCCAAAGTCTAGCCGGGTCGGTACACAGGAAGGCAAACAGCAACAAGGTTACTAGCACAGACAGAACAAGGCAGAGACAGAGACGTGGGAACACAAGGCTACCAATAACTATGCTCAGCCAAAGAGGAAGTGACAGAGCTGAGTATATATAGTAACAGGAGTCCAATGAGAGAAGGGGGTGGAGCGGAGGAGCTGCCTCTGCGGAGGAAGGGATAGGCTGTGAGAAGCAGGAGACAGGTGAGGAAGATATTCGTGTTGACGTGCAGCTGGGGAGCGGTGCATGCGCGTCATGTGTGCGCAGCGCGGGGCGGCCACGCGTCGTAAGCGGAGGGGCTGAGCCAAGCTCTGTGGGAACATTGAAAGCCGTCCGTGGGTGCACGCGCTCTGTAAAGTGCACGGGAGGCTGTACAGCAGGAGGCAAGGAGGGATCATGTCGCAGAGGATGTGTTCCCTGATTCCTTACAGATACAAAGGGGGTAGAGAGAAGACATCATTGAGTGGAACGCAAGAGTCGGGATGGTGCATAGCGAGAAATTAGGGCTGAGATGTAAGGAGGAGCAGAAGAGAGTAAAGCTTTAGCTTAAAGTTGGAGGAAAGGTGATTTCACCAGCAGCAAAGGAAAGGGTTCTTTACAGTAAGAGCAGTTAAAATGTGAAATTCATTACCCATGGAGACTGTGATGGCAGATACAATAGATTTGTTCAAAAAAGGTTGGACATCTTTTTAGATAGGAAAGATATACAGGGATATACCAAATAAGTATACATGGGAAGGATGTTGATCCAGGGATTAATCCGATTGCCAATTCTTGGAGTCAGGAAGGAAATTATTTTTCCCCTTATGAGATATCATTGGATGATATGATTCTGGGATTTTTTGTTTGCCTTCCTCTGGATCAATAAGTAAGTATAAATATAGGATAAAGTATCTGTCGTCTAAATTTAGCATAGGTTGAACTTGATGGACGTACGTCTGTTTTCAACCTCATCTACTATGTAACTATGTATTCATAATCTCACTGCATATACTGTATAATGTACTGGTAGTATTTATAATCTCACTACATATCTAATGTAATGGGTTAAGAGAAAATCTCGACATATATATCTGAGGTAGTTGGTAATATGGTTAAAATGATTAAAGAATAAATAAATAATGAATTATGGGGTTACTATGAATATATCTGTAGCACTAATATCACCTAGTCCGATAAATGGTTACAGTAGAAGTGTTAGTACTATTTGGAAGCCGGATGAGGCCCAATGAAGGGCAGCTGCTCATACATCTGTTCTTGGAGTCACTTGGAGTTTATTCCTAGACAATAAAAGTGCAAAACGCTTCTATGGCGCAATAAAAGAGATGTATTCAAATTCAAGTATAAGGGGTTAAAAATGCCAACTCAGAATCTTCTTCAATATAAGAAAGCATGTAAAAGTTATAAAGGTCCTTTTAGTCTGGTCCAAATGTGAACGAGAAGCAAGAGGGAGAGTGATGTCCCGCGGGAGGCGGTGCTTGGCGTTCAGCGTCCTTGCTGTTAGGGGAAACCCTCTGTCCGCTCCTGGGAGTCACTAGGGGCTGACATCACTGCGCCATCATCCTCTCCTCTCAGAAAAGCGTGATTGCTTGCGGAAAACACCCGACGCGTTTCGTGAGAGCTTCGTCCACTTCACTTTCTGATAGGCGTGTGTATCCTACACATGTTTAAGTAGCAATTGTCGTCATGGTAATCACCAGGGCTGGCTTGGAATTTGGCGGGGTTCGGTGCTGGGGGAGAACGCGAGACCTCTTATATTCTCTGTTATCTCCTCCTGCGCCTCATATCTGCTACGTTGCGGCATCATGGTGTTATGTTGTCATGGCAATGCATTGTCATTTGACGTGGCAGCGTCACTTGATGCCCCATTGTCATGGCGACGCGTCATCACATTCAGAAGTTTCAGGAGAGGAGAAGCCAGAGAGAAGGTTAGAGGCGCTTGCAGCGGCCCCGCACTCTCCCCCGGCAATCCATTTAAATGTTGTGAGGAAGAACGCGGGAACTCTGTAAGTGCGGGGCTCAGTGCGACTGCACAGGTGGATCCGCCATCATGCTGGCACTGGTAACCCGCGTCTGTCCTTTTAAAGAGACCCCTGTTATCCTATTATCTCCTATTCGGTCAGTGACACCTCTGATATGCAATTAGAGTAATTACGAGAACTGAAAATATGTATAAAATAAAACTGAATGAACACTGGGAATATATAAACTCATTTCAGTGCTGGTGAGTGATATATTGTAAATAAACATGAATGCAACCAGTGTTTGATTAAACGAGTGAATATAATACCTACTACAGCGTGTGTGTGTATATGTATTTATGTAATGTTTCCCCATCTCAACCTTCTAATGATGGGCTGTTAAGTCTCTATTTAAAGCCGTTTACATATCCCCAGGCTGCACATACCTCCATATGCGTCCCCGCCTTTAGGGATATACATATTGCTTAGGATATATATATATATATATATATATATATATATGCAAATATAGCTGTATGTTCATCTGCATGTCTTAGGCAGGTCTGCAACCCCGCCTTTCCCCATTATCACCCAGCATACAGCACTTCCACTGCAGCAAGTGATTCTGGGAAATGACATGCAAATGAGCACACAGTGTCACTTTTTGCCTCAATAACCACTTTTAACATGGTTCCCTATAGGCTTAAGCTTGCTGCATGGTCACAGCTTTGAGCACAGCCAGGGTTAAGGTGCATACCCAGAAAACCACCCACAGACAGCTGTTTCGACCTTGATGGGTCTCATCAGTGTGGGGTTGATTTTACTGGGAATGCAAGAAAGGCTATGGGATAGGCTAAACCATAATACTGAGTTAAATTATGGTGAGTAAAAAAAGTGACAAAAACCCTCCACAGGAAAGCAAATATGCAAATATAGTTGTATGTTCATCTGCATGTCTTAGGCAGGTCTGCAACCCCGCTGAGTATTATGGTTTAGCCTATCCCATAGCCTCTCTTGCATTCCCAGTAAAATCAACCCCACACTGATGAGACCCATAAAGGTCGAAACGGCTGTCTGTGGGCGGTTTTCTGGGTATGCACCTTAACCCTGGCTGTGCTCAAAGATGTGACCATGCAGCAAGCTTAAGCCTATAGGGAACCATGTTAAAAGTGGTTATTGAGGCAAAAAGTGACACTGTGTGCTCATTTGCATGTCATTTCCCAGAATCCCTTGCTGCAGTGGAAGTGCTGTATGCTGGGTGATAATGGGGAAAGGCGGGGTTGCAGACCTGCCTAAGACATGCAGATGAACATACAGCTATATTTGCATATTTGCTTTCCTGTGGAGGGTTTTTGTCACTTTTTTTACTCACCATAACTTAACTCAGTATTATGGTTTATATATATATATATATATATATATATATATATATATATATATATATATATATATATATATATATATATATATATATATATCCTAAGCAATATGTATATCCCTAGAGGCGGGGACGCATATGGAGGTATGTGCAGCCTGGGGATATGTAAACGGCTTTAAATAGAGACTTAACAGCCCATCATTAGAAGGTTGAGATGGGGAAACATTACATAAATCTAATCTTCATAAATTAACAGCGTGACACAACAATTAAAAGCAGACTTAAAGAGAACTTCCAAAACTTTCTAAAAGATCTTAAGGCGTATCAGAAATCCAACAAACACACAGATACCCAGCAAGCTCTCAGAAACCCCCCACTCAGAAATCCAAAATGTTCAAATGAAGAATACTCTAAAAGGGCAAAATGTACAAATTACAACGTATTGAGACATTTAAATAACACATTTAAGAATTTATTGAGTAAGATTGTGTACCCCTTTTTCTGAACCCTCCCAAAGGAACTACTGGTTACTGTATGACACCTGCGGCTCCAGGAGATCTGAGCCTCCGCTAGCTGGGAGCCTGGGGTAACACTCATACACTTACTTAGCGCAGCGCCTCCACTTACCCAGGATCCCCGTGATGTGAGATTCCCCTGGGCAAGAAACATACAACACATTATGATTGTAACTGGTTTTACTATAATTATGCACGGTAGCAATAACACAACATGTACACTTATACTCTAACGGTGGCCACTCATCAGGAGCAACGTCTCCGTCCCCTCACCGCGTGTCCCACACGCCGTGTCCATGTATAGTACTATTGGTATAGGCTCAGTTCTTAAACCACTCGCTCAGTGTTCCTAAAGAGTTACGCCTAAGGCGGGATCAGCGCCTGGTGACCGGTGTTGGTGCACTTGATGTTATAGTACCTTCCGGTCACGGCGGTGACCGGTACCTCTTCGCAAAGGGTCAGATGAATCAGCGGTATGTCTCCTGGGTCTCAATATCCAGCCGTCTGGTCCCAAACGACTCCCCAGCAGAACCTGCTCAGCACGCTTGTCCCTTTGTCCCTAGCTGTCTACACAGTAAGGGTGATGCTTGCTACCACTATGGGCGTCCCTGCAGCACAGCAACCTTTGGTGACTTCGGGGAACACTCCTAGGGGCCTACGGGGTAGCCTGTCCTATGCAGGTGGGTCACTGACCCCCCTTCACCCACACTACCTCTCCCTTCACCTCCCGGATCCCCTCTGACTAACTCAACCTAAACCTGCAGCAAATACACTGCACTCACACAGTATCTGCAGCAACCGCACTGCACTCACACAGTACTGTACATGCAGCAACCCACTGCACTCACACCGTACCTTCAGCAACCCACTGCAACCAACCTGGTACCTGCAGCAACCCACTGCACTCACACCGTACCTTCAGCAACCCACTGCAACCAACCTGGTACCTGCAGCAACCGCACTGCACACAGACACTGTGTCTACTTGTCAGCGCTCACAGCACTGCCAGCCGTGACACTGACAATAGAACAAAAAGGAAAAACTGGGGCGCTCCCTACCTTATATGGCGTGTAAAAGTATAAGGCCTGTGTTCTAGTGTAGAAACCAAAGAAGTGAGTATATACTAGCCCTCGTCGCAGTTCTGCAGCTTGACCAAGAAGAAGATGAAACCCAGGATCTTCTTATAGCGGTGATGGATACAGTGTAGCGGTCAGCTCAGAAAATAAAGAGATAATAAAAACACATAAAATGAATGCATGTATTAAATGGACACAGTCTGTCCTTTTGTACAATGGTTGAAGGAGGGAGGGTGAAGGGAAGGGGGGAGGGGGGAGGGAAAGGGGAAGGAAGTGGAAAAAAGGAAGGGGGAAGGGAGTAAGAGGTATTCACTTTATGACAATAATAAAGTAATGGAACAATAAGCATATGTTTCAGTGACTCACACGGCCTTATGTGAGACCCTTCCCTCAGAGGCGGATGGAAAAATGGATCACTGCATATAAATGCTCCAGCAGTGGGGGATATATAAAAATGAAAGAACAACTCACACGGCCTTGTGTGAGCCCCTTCCCTCAGTGAGTAAGTGCTGTCAGTCTTTTTATGATCAGTCACGTCTCCTTCTCAGTATCTCACAGTGGAGACAAGGTGTGGATAGCTCCTCTCCCAGGTGCCCATATAACAAGAAATGGGCAGAGCCTGGATTAATAACAATATATAATTTATTCCAGCAATAAAGATAAAACTTTGGAGAAGTCACACACAACGAAAAACAGCCCAGAGCCAGCCGTAGGTATATCCGGTAGACCCTTTCCTTCCCGATGAACTCCCGCTAGCGCGTCCGACAGCGGGACTGGTGTCGGAGGATCTTGCCGGAAGTCAGGCGGCTGCCTGGGTCCTACACAGGAACCTGACGAAGCATTACTTGCGAAACGCGTAGTTCCCTGCCGGTGCTCATTGTGTGTAGGACCCAGGCAGCCGCTGGACTTCCGGCAAGATCCTCCGACACCGGTCCCGCTGTCGGACGCGCTAGCGTGAAGCATATGCTTATTTGTGATTTAGGGCAATTCAAAGCTGGCCAAAGCCATTGTCAGAGTTCCCTTATTATAAAGGTGAGCGAATGCAATAAACAGACATAATAATACTAATGCTTCTACTACTACAAATAATAATAATACTGTTAATACTACTACTACTAATGTGTAAATAAATTAGATTGCCTATTATTAGAATAAAGCCGCTACGTCAATGTCTAAAGACGTGCTTATAGTGGTGGCGATACCGAAACAAACATATGCAGAGCAATAAAGGCGCACACAGTGCGTGCAAACGCCGCGTCCAGACGTGCGACTTTTGAACAGATTTCCCAAATTGTTTTCTCGAACGGCCGTCAAGTGAGCGGTTCAACGAATGGCGGCGAATCGCTCATGTGACGTCATGGCCGCGCCACCGCCACACCTTCCGATGCCTCCAGCTGGCAGTGCAGGTTTCGCGCGCACCGCGCGAGTGACGTCACGCGGTTGCGCGCCCACACACTGCCAGCTCTACTATAAACGAGGCCTCAGTTAAGACGTTGCGGCTAAAGTGTATTTAGTGCATGTACAGTATATAGAAACTTTCTCTGTCTTAAACATAAAAATATGTGTTTCCCTAGGATGACCAGACAACACAGTTTAGCTGGGACAGTCTCGTTTTTTGCGGAGGTCCAGTCAGGAGCAGAGAGTGGGGCAGAGTCTGCAGCATAATTACTCCTCTGACCATTAGGGGGTGCTGGGCTGCTCATATAACCCCTCCCCCTGGCTGCAGTGTGCTGATAAAGATAAGGTAATGAGTGTTTGTGTGTGGGGGGGGGAGAGAAAGTTAGGCAGGGGGGGGGGGGGGGAGAGAGGGGAGGTGAGGGGTGGGGGAAAAAGGGAAGTGAGAAGAGAAGGGACAGGGGGATGGAGAAGGGACTGGTTTTTAGCAGTATGATTGATGAGAAACAGATTGTATTTTTAGACCTTTCACTTTTTAATGAGTAGGTCCCATTTACACTAAAATATTAAGAAAGTAGTAGATTGTAGTGGTTATCTCGATGCATGCAGTGGGCAGCTCCCAAACTGGATCAGTAACATCCCATCCAGGCAATTCTGCAGAGTAAAAAGGAATTGCACTTCAGACTCTGATTTTCAAATAGAAGCTGAACTCTTAATAAATAGATTCAAAGAGAATAACTACAGTCCAGAACTAGTCAATTCATCTCTGGGAAAAGTGGAATCTTTAAATAGAGCTGAATTGATAAAAAAAAAAGAAGCAAAAACAGTTCCACAAAAGGGACAGAAAACCAGGTTTATTACTCGGTATAAGGAGGGAGCGTAGAAAGGCGCTGTCGTGCGCTCCGGCGTGCGTTGTTAGTAGCTTGGCTTGCTATGTGTGGATTGGGAGGAGGAATGATTTATGGTCCGTCGGGGGAAATTGCTGTCCTGGAGACTGTGGCACTGCTCCTGAGCTCCGACTAGGGACATGAATGAATCCCACCAGTGTTGGGCAACTCCATTAGTGAGACTGAGTATGGGGTAGTGGAGGTAGGGAAAATCTTCTTACCTCCTATATAAACCTTCACATCTGACCCAAAGTCCCGCTGTTGATGGAGATCCACGCCGCACATCCGCGGCTTCAAGGGAACCTCCTCGTCCCCCCTCCGGGTGCCTGCCGAAGGTAGAGAATGACAAGTAGTATTGCGCTCCCTCATTTACTGAGTAATAAACTTTGTGTTCGGTCCCTTTTGTGGAGCTGTTTTTGTAATTTCTTCCCTTCTCCTGTGTCCTCTAGAATGTCCACTCTCTCCCGAACAAGGCTGTGGTTGTACATGACTTCTTCTGCTCTCGCTTTCTTCACCTCTTTGTTCTAACAGAAACCAGACTTTCACAATATAACTCTGCTGTGTATGCTGCTGTCTCCTATGGTGGTCTCTCTCTCTTTCTCTGACACTGCACTTTCCAATTGCCGGGGCGGAGGGGTAGGTCTCCTCCTCTCCTCCTGCTGCCAATATCAGCTCCACCCCATGCCACCACCTGTCTTTCTCTTCCTTGGACACTCACACGGTGTAGCTTTTCTACCCTCTCTCTCTGCATGTGGGACTCAACTGCATAACTCCAACATCTCCAGCCTCTCTACCACATGCCCTCTTAATCCTATCCCCTCTCACTTTATTAGATCTCTTATCCTTTATTAGATCTCTTAATCCTATCCCCTCTCACTTTATTAGATCTCTTATCCTTTATTAGATCTCTTAATCCTATCCCCTCTCACTTTATTAGATCTCTTATCCTTTATTAGATCTCTTAATCCTATCCCCTCTCACTTTATTAGATCTCTTATCCTTTATTAGATCTCTTAATCCTATCCCCTCTCACTTTATTAGATCTCTTATCCTTTATTAGATCTCTTAATCCTATCCCCTCTCACTTTATTAGATCTCTTATCCTGACTTAGTCCCCACTCTCACACACATCTCCAATACCTACCTGACCTCTGAAACTCCCTTTAAGCATGCAGTGGTCACACCTATTATCAATAACAACCTATTCCCTGTGTGCCTTACCAGCTACTGCCCTGTATCCCTCCTGCCATTTGCCTCCAAATTGCTAGAACATCTTGTGTTCTCAGCTTCCTTAATTCCCATGCCCTCGTGGATTCTTTACAATCTTGTTTTCGTACAGCTCACTCAGAGACTGTGCTTACCAAAGTAGCCAATGATCTACATGAAGCAAAATCCCATAGTCACTTTCCTTACTAATCCTACATGATCTCACTGCTGCATTTGATACTGTTAATCACTCTCGTCTCCTTCATATTCTTTTTTTTTTAAACATTCTTTTTTATTGGTTTTTGTATACATACATTGAAGAAATAAACATAATGTCAACTTTTGCAGTACGCACACAAATAAACTCCATCTGTGGGACATACAACACTAAACAGACGACGTGATGGGGATACGACAAGACATCACAAACATTCAGACATGACTACAACGGAGAGTGGGGGAGGGGAGGGATTGGGAGAGGGAAGGGGGAGGGGGATATGCGAAGAATCTTCATCCTATGTCCTTCCAACCGACGCCAGTAGCGAATTGCCATCGCCGTGATACCGCACCACCCTCTCGACTGAGGTTGCACTGCCTCTGCCAAATTATTGCTACCTGGGGGATCCCTACGTCCGGACCGTCCTTCTCATCCCACTCCCTGGCACCCCTCATAGGAGAACTCACTTCCTTTAAATTATAGCCATATCGTGGCATCGTTCACTCCCTGGATGTCCGTCTGTGCCAACCAGGGCAGCCAGACTTTTTGGAATTTGTCGCCGGAGTCGTTGATTAGACTCGTTAATTTTTCCATTCGGCATATGAACCAAATTCTATTCCTGATCTTTGCTAGTGATGGGATTACGTTCTGGTTCCATAATGCTGCTGTCTCGCACCTCATAGCCGTTGCAAAATGTGCTATTAATCTGTTCCCTGAGCGCGAAACCTCATCTGTGGGTTTGCTTAATAGGAACACCCATGGGTCAAGCGTAATTTGGAGGCCCAGGAAGAGCCTCTGTAGCCAATCTCTAATCTGTGTCCAAATCGGTACTATTCTCGGGCAAGACCACAGCATGTGCACCAAGTCCCCCCGTTCCCCGCACTGCCTAGGGCAAAGCGGGGAAGAGCCTGGGACGAATTTAGCTAATCTAACTGGGGTGAGATACCAGCGCAACATTACCTTATATGAGTTCTCCTTCAAGGTCGTGCAGATGGAGCTACTCGCTGCCGCTCTAAAAATCGCCGTCCAGTCCTCGTCCTCTAATGTGCACTGGAGATCCGACTCCCACTGGGCCATAAATCTAGGTTTGTCTGTAACTGGTTTGTCAGTACCGACCACGTCTCTGTACAAGGTAGAAATCAGTCCCCGCGTGTTTGTTCCTCTCACGCAGAGCTGTTCAAACTTTGTTAGCGGTGGTCTCACCGGATGTGCGTTGTAAAAAGCCCGGACCTGGAGGTATCTAATGAATTCTGTGTTGGGGATGTCCGTTTCTGACTTTAAAAGCTCAAAAGATTTAATTGTATTACTACCCTCCAGATCCTTCAACCTCCTCAACCCCAATTTGCGCCACAATGGGAAACTCTTGTTCGCTAGACCGGGAGCAAAATCTGGATTACCATATAAGGGGGCCATGAGCGTATGTTTGGAGGTCAGCGAGCGACTACTTTTAGATGCTTCCCAGACCGAGAGCGAGTTGAGAACAGAGGATAGTGCCCTGTCTATGTCCTTTACCCCTTTCCGCGGGTACCAGATTAGGTCACCGAGCTCCAGAGGGGCACACATCTCCTTTTCTAGTGCCACCCACCGCCTTAGCTCCGGGTCCCCATGCCACTGCGTAATTTGGCACAATTGTGCCGCTTTGTAATAGGACATAATACTCGGGACAGCTAGACCCCCCCCCTCCTTTGACTGCTGCATCATTTTGGCATTTATCCGTGGTTTTTTCCCCTTCCAAATAAATTTCGAGATCTCTTTTTGGAGTCCCATAATATCTGCCCGAACCACGGGTATCGGGAGAGTCTGAAACAGGTATAAAATCCGGGGGAGGATGTTCATCTTGACGCTATAGATCCGTCCTAACCATGAGATACCATATGCTGCCCAGTCTTGTAATTCTTTTTTTAGAGTTTTCAATAGACTGGGGTAATTTGCTTGATACAAGGAGCCTATCTTTTTTGTGATATACACCCCTAGGTATCTTATGGAGGAGGGTCTCCACTTAAACTCAAAGTTGAGTTCAATCAGCTTCTCCATTTCTCGGGGAATATTAAGACTTAGGGCCTCTGATTTTGTCTGATTAATCTTGAACCCCGAGATCTGGTTAAATTGTTCTAGAAGCCCGAACAGGTTAGGTAACGAGATTAGCGGCTTCGTCAGGGTTAGAATAATATCGTCTGCGTACAAAGCCACTTTGTGTTCTTGCGAGTGTATTTGTACTCCAGTGATATCTTTGTTGTTACGAATTTGGGCTGCTAGTGGTTCAATGCATAGGGCGAACAACAAGGGTGATAGCGGGCAACCCTGTCTCGTACCACTTTTAATTGGGAACAGCTCTGAGGGAAACCCCTGGTGAACCACCCGAGCTGCAGGCGCACTGTATAACGCTTTTATTGCCCTCTGGAACTTGCCCCCAAACCCAAACGCTCCAAGCGTGGACTCCAGGTATGGCCAGTCTATCCTGTCAAAGGCCTTCTCTGCATCTAAGCTTAAAACAACACCCCCGACCCCGTTGGCTTCCACAAAGTCAATTATATCTACAATCCGTCTAGTATTGTCGGCCGCCTGTCTGTTGGTAATGAAGCCAACTTGGTCAGGATAGATAAGCCCCGGCAGGATGACACTCAAACGATTGGCCAGCAATTTAGAATAGATTTTAACATCTGTATTTATTAATGATATAGGCCGATAGCTTTGACAATTTGTGGGGTCTTTGTCCCTTTTATGAATCAAGGAGATCGACGCCTGGAGCATCTGTTCCGAGAAGGGCTCTCCAGCCAGCACTCCATTAAATAACCGAAGCATATGTGGAGCGAGAACTCCAATAAATTTTTTGTAGTATAAATTTGAGAACCCGTCTGGGCCCGGGGCTTTAGAGGGTTTTAAACCCTTAACCACTGTCAACAGTTCTTCCCCTGTGAAGTCGCACTGGATTGCCTCTCGTTCTAAGTTGCCCAGTTGTGGTAACTCTGCGCCTGCCAGGAATTTCCGCAGTTTACTGCTTGTCCTGGCATTGTGGACCACCTTCTCCCCATTATATAGCTGTGCGTAAAACTTTTTAAACTCGTCTACGATAATTTTGGGATTTGACGAGAACTTCCCCTCTGTTGTCCTAATAGAGTGAATATTGAAATTTGGCTGTCTGTTTCGGAGTCTGGTGGCTAGCATTGTGTCCGGTTTGTTAGCTTTCTCAAAGAACTTCCTCTGTGTCCAACTCAGATCTTTCTCAGCCCGGGACGTAAGGAGGAGGTTGAGCTCAATCCTAACATCCTTCAACTCCTTTAATGTTTCCTCTCTACCTGATCGGTTATGTAGTATAGAGAGCTCGTGCAACCTCTGATAAAGCTGGGTCATTTTGGCCTCTTTCTGTTTCTTTTTCCTAGCAGCTATGCCAATTAATATCTCTCTCATCGAGGCCTTGTGAGCCTCCCACAGCGTTGTGTGGGATTCCACAGACCCCAGATTAGTTTGGAAGTACTGGGAGATTTCACTCTTAACTTGTTTTGCGATTTCTGGTATTTTAATCAGCGATTCATTTAGCCTCCAATTTGCTCCCGACCTAGGTGGATTAATTTGCACGCATCTCAGCTCTATAGATGCATGATCCGACCATGTTATGTCATGTATGTGAGTATCGGATATCTGTGGGACCATTCTACCAGATACAAAGAAGTGATCAATCCTGCTGTAGCTGTCATGGGGGTGGGAATAAAATGTGTATCCGCGTTCTCCCCGGTGATGTTCTCTCCAAATATCTATCAAGCCCATCTGTCTTAGGCCTTTTAGCATTGGCCCGTTACCCTCTCTCCTCTGGGTCTGAGCTAGTGGGGAGCGGTCTATCCTTGGGTCCATGACTTTGTTAAAGTCCCCTGCCAGTATTACTTGTCCCTCCACAATTCGCTGGAGTGTCTGAAAGAACTCGGCAAAGAACCGAGGTTCCCCTGAGCCTGGGGCATAGACGTTCGCCAGTGTCAATCTGCTCTGTTTTAAAAGGCCCACTAGGATAATATACCTCCCGCCAGGATCTCGTTTGACTTTCTCCACTTGAAAGGGGGGCCCTGTTGTGGAATATTATTGCTACCCCTTTTTTCTTTTCTTTGGCCGATGACAAAAATACCTGACCATACTGCTTATCTAAGAATTTCGGGGTGTTTTGGGCGCTAAAATGTGTCTCTTGTAAGAATAAAACGTCGGCTTTTCGCCGCCTAAATTCGGAGAAGGCGACCTTTCTTTTAGTCGGGCTATTGAACCCCTTAACATTCTGCGATAAGAATGTTACCGCCATGTATTTGTGAGAGGTGGGTGGCTGTGCAAATGGCCGGACTCGTGCCTACCTAGGGCTGATGCTGCATAGCAGGAAGTGCCTCGTCGTCCGATGTGGAGGGGTGACTCCTTTTCTTCGCCGTGAGGACCAGAGGTGGGGAGGGAAGAAAACACTGGGGAAAAACATAAAGAACATATATCAACATACAGAACTGTATTGGTCCGGCTGGACCTCGGGTTCAATGCCCAGGAAGGATATTCTTCCTCCGGACCCCCCTCCCTCCTGGTCCAACCCCATGGCCTCTCTTGTCGACCACGGGTTCCCGGGACTTTGACGTGGGTACGGCCTAGGGCCGCGACCTCGTCTGTGAAGCGCATGCCTGCGGGTAGGTTCTGCAACGCGCCTCTTCCCCCCGCCGGCATCTGTTTCTGTCAGCAACCAAACTTTTTAACTTATCCACAACTATAACTATTTCTATAACTACCACTTCCCCCCTCCCCTAAATAGTAACCCACCCCCCTAACCCCTGTAACAATTACCCACTCCCTAGTAACCTTGTCCGCCCCTTCTAAACTCCCTGTGCAGGTTCTTTTGGCCATGTCCAGCTTCCTCTGTCCGTCTGGTAATACAACTCCCAGGACCTCCCCCAGCTCCCCCTAGTGTTCGCGCCCTCCCCCCGTATGTGGGCGCCTAAATGCTTGCTCTCTCTAGTATTGTCCCTCCTTTATCTCCTCCGGGCTAGAGCTCGAGTGCGTCCAGCAGGAAGTTCCACTCCGGAGGCTGCAGGCACCGGTACTCCCTCCTCTGAGGTCTCGCGGGCTCCACCGGCTCTTTAGGTCTCGCGTTGGTCTTGCGGAGTAGACGCGTCTCGCGCGACTCTGCTGATGACGTCATCTGGCTAGGCGGGAGGTTCGCATTCGTGGGCTGTCTCTGGACGAGAGAGGGCGGAGAGGAGGGCGGGTCGTCTCAGCGGAGCAGAACCTTCGCGCCAATTCCTCGCCGCCATTGAAGCTCCGCGCCTCCTCTACCTCGTCTGATACAGGTATGATCAACCGGCCATTTTGTTGGATAGTTCTTTATTGCCCAGGATTTTGCCATCTCTGACAGCTGGTTCTTCGGGAGGGCGTCTTCTAATCACTCCGAGGGTGGGTGTCAACCGTGACTGGAACCCCCCTGAGTAGAGTGGTGCGTTTTGTGTGGTTTTTTTTGTTATTTTGCTTTTTTTTTTTTTTTTATTTGTTGGTAATCCGCTCCGGGCCTTAGCTGTTTCTCTCTTCGCTCGTCACCCTCTCTGTTCTCTTCTCTCGCGCCGAGGAGGGCACCTCAACCCAGGGCTCCGTGGACGCTGGGGCCGTCTCCTGCCTCTCCGTTTGGGCATTACTCGCCCCTCGCGGGGTATTGGGAGCCCCCTTGATTCACAGTTTTTTGAGGAAGGCCACGCTCTCAGAGGGTTGCCTCAGCACATGAGAGCGGCCATTCCTGATCACCACCAGGGCAAAGGGAAAGGCCCACCGGTACCTAATGTCTCTATCCCTGAGCTCCTTCGTTACAGGGAGCACAGCTCTTCGGCGGGCGAGGGTTAGGGGGGAGATGTCCTGGAAGACGGACAAGGTAATCCCTTCAAATGTTATGTGTGGGGTGGCCCTTGTTATTCTGCACACCTCCTCCTTCGTTTTGAAGTGGTGTAGCCGGAGGATGACATCCCGCGGGGGGTTCGACGGCAGGGGCCTTGAACGCAGAGCTCTGTGGCAGCGGTCCATGGTTAGTTCAGCCTCCGCCTTACCCGGTAGCAGGGATGCCATCCACCGGGCAAGCAGGGCCTCTGGGTCTATGACTTCTTCTGGTATCCCCCTCACTCGCAGGTTATTGCGCCGGTCTCGATTTTCATTGTCCTCCTGCCTGGCTTCCAATTCCGCAATCCTGTCCTCTAGAGCCCCCAGTTTTGTGCCCGTTTCCTGATGTCTCCTATGGCTGTCCTCCATGCGGTCCTCCAGTTCACTGGTGCGGGTGCCTATCTGGATTATGTCCTTTCTGAGGCTTTCCACTTCTCCTTTAAAAAACGTTTTCAGGTCTGTGAGGAGCCTTGCTATCTCCTTTTTAATGATTTTAGTGTGACCTGCTTGGGCTCCCTCTGCCTCCTGGGCCGAATCCGAGTCCGAGATTGCAGAGTGGTCTGTGGTTCCCGCTTTACCTGCGTTGGCAAAGTAAGACCTGACATCTGCCTTTGCCTTTGGTTTCTGCCTCTGTGTTGCCATTGCTCCGCCGATGGGATCAAGATGTGCCTTGGGTTAACGGGGTTCTGTGTGTGGTGTTTTGCCCCTGCTCTGTTTGGTATTTCACTGATATAATTTTATAATTCTGCCGACGGGTAATGGAGCCGCGCGTTCACACTGCCATCTCCAGCCCGCCGCGCATGCGCATATCGTCTCCTTCATATTCTAAACTCTCCTGGTCCTGGTCCTCATCTCCCATCGCACATTCTCTGTCTCTGTTGCTAATTTGTCTTCATCTTCTGTTAAGCTGTCTGTTCGTGTATCTTAGAGCTTTTTCCTGGACCTCTCCTTTTCTTTCTCTTTTTTTGTTTGCCTTCCTCTGGATCAATATACTCTCAGTTCAAGTATAGGAAAAAGTATCTGTTGTCTACATCTAGCATAGGTTAAACTTGATGGACGCATGTCTTTTTTCAACCTCATCTACTATGTAACTTTGATGTGGTAGGTGAGGATGAGAGCACGTAGAAAGAAGATGGGGACCTGGAGTGGGAGAAATGTCCACAGAAGCTAGGAGGAGAAGCAGGGAAAGAAACAGGGAGGTTCAAGTAAGATTTGTAGGGGCGAGTTTTAGTGCAGAGTGTATTGAAGAGTGGTGTCAGAGGGCGCAGATAGCAAAGGAAATCATGTGATCTGAAAAATGGAGAAGGAAGGAAAGATGGAGGCACACGAATGGTTATAGGGGAATAATGAGGATGGTAGGAAGAAAAGTGTAGTTTGGAAAGAAGCGAGGTTAAAGTATATATAAATAGTAGGAGCATGGCAGCTGGAGATGTTATGAGAGGCTAATTGTGTGTATAAATAATTGTATATACAGTGGTGTGAAAAAGAAAGTACACCCTCTTTGAATTCTATGGTTTTACATATCAGGACATAATAACAATCATCTGTTCCTTAGCAGGTCTAAAAATTAGGTAAATACAACCTCAGATCAACAACAACACATGACATATTACACCGTGTCATGATTTATTTAACAATAATAAAGCCAAAATGGAGAAGCCATGTGTGAAAAACCAAGTATACCTTATGATTCAATAGCTTTTAGAACCATCTTTAGCAGCAATAACTTGAAGAAATCATTTTCTGTATGACTTTATCAGTCTCACATCGTTGTGGAGGAATATTGGCCCACTCTTCTTTACAATGTTGCTTCAGTTCATTGAGGTTTGTGGGCAATTGTTTATGCACAGCTCTCTTAAGGTCCAACCACAGCATTTCAATCGGGTTGAGGTCTGGACTTTGACTGGACCATTGTAACACCTTGATTCTTTTCCTTTTCAGCCATTCTGTTGTAGATTGTGTGCTTGGGATCATTGTCCTGTTGCATGACCCAATTTCTGCCAAGCTTTAGCTATCAGACAGATGGCCTCACATTTGACTCTAGAATACTTTGGTATACAGAGGAGTTCATGGTCGACTCAATGACTGCAAGGTTCCCAGGTCCTGTGGCTGCAAAACAAGCCCAAATCATCACCCCATCACCACCGTGCTTGACAGTTGGTATGAGGTGTTTGTGCTGATAGGGATATAGAGAGAGAAAGGGGGAGCACAGGTTGAAGAATGTGGGGTATCTAGAGTATCTGAATAGATATTTATGGGTGTGTTTGAAAAATATATAATCAATCACTTACACGGCCTTGTGTAAATGCTCTCACAGCAAGGTTTACTTGTCTTGATGTTCCCTTGGTCGTTTGCCTTCTTCTTTTCAGGACTTGGTTTTCTTTCTGGATGTCTTCAGCAGTCCTCGGCTTACTTTGAGGATGTCTCCCTCGGAGTCAACAGATTAAAAACAGTGGTTTAGAGGGGAATACAGACAGTATTTAATAAAGTCCAAAAAAAAAAAAAGAATATTTATATAAAGGCAGTAAATACTGCCGGTACTCACACGGGCTAGTGTGAGTACAATCCTAGGGGAAGGTATCTTTTTATCCGAAGTTTGTCTTTACACGTAGTGGTCTATAGGTATACTGAGGGTCAGGTGTGTAATGATATATATAAGTCAAATGATACTCACACGGCCTTGTGTGAGTAAATGCACATCAAGGTATCTTTATCTTGATAGTCCCCGTTTTCTTCTTGTTCGGTTCTTGATCTTCTTCCTGTTTTTCCTTGGTGGTCTTCGATTTCTAGTGTGATAATCCCCCTCGGTGTGAACAAATTGAAAAACAATTGTTAGTGGGGAATTAACAACACAATTCTGTGATAACCCACTAGAAAAGCCCGAGCAGATATGTAAAAGCAGCAAAATGCTCCAGGCACTCACACGGGCAAGTGTGAGTGCAATCCTAGGGGAAGGTATCTTTTTTTCTTTTTTTGGTGTCTTTAAATCTGGTGCCCTGTAAGGGTAATGGCGGTCTGATAAGTATAGATCTATAAAAATAAAAATGATACTCACACGGCCTTGTGTGAGTAAATGCACATCAGGGTATCTTTGACTTCTTTATAATACTGACAGTATTAATCTCCTAGTGCCAGTGTAGGTAGATAACCCCTTCCTGGTGTAGATGCAAAATTGAACACTGTCACGATTTTCGTGGGCTACAACAAAATTTATTAAAGAAAGCTCTAAAAACAAAACATGTATAAAAACAATTAGAAAAATGCATTAAAAGAAAAAGCCAGCCGTCTGAAAGAAATTGCTTGTGGGTCTCGTGGAGCGCAGCTAACTTGCTCCGCGTCCGGATGTAGTGCTGCCTCCTCTCAGATCCACTCCTAGACGGTGGCTGTGCTGGGTCAAGATTGCCTAGTGGTCAGAGCAACGCGTTTCGACTTTTGGTCTTCCTCAGGCTCCGTAGTTTGGGGTTAAGGTTCGTGGCAGATATTTATACTGATGTCAGCCAATCCCCATTCTACTTTAGGCAATGTCCTCTGTTGTTCAATTAGAACTGATGAGTGCTGTGTAATGCACTCCGTTTTCTACTTCTGCACATCATAGTGAATAAATAATTAAATAAATTGACGCATTTACTGGGTGGAGACTTGAACGTGGTTACATAGAAAATAGATCATAGTGAAACTTAAAGTTTAATACATAATTTAAAAGACAATTGGTGACTTGTTCTACATAAAGAGTGAAGTAATATGTGATATACCAAATAAATCTGTGTGCTCTGTGAGGAATGCCTGCGTGATTAGTAATAATTTCATCTGTGGCTAGAATAAAGTTGCTATGAGTGATTAATGTGCATGTAATATTTCTAATGTGTTTTTTGTTAATGGTTAATTGAATGAGTGTTTTTATACATTACAGTTAATAAATATATATATACAACAGTGGGCTTAGGTGTCTGTGTTCCTTATTTTACTTATTATATAGTGTTTAAGTGAGGTTTAGTGAATGAGTATGTGCTTATTATATGAGTATGTGCTTATTTGCACGCTCATTTTTAATGGACGTTTTTTAATATAAAAGGATGAAACTCAAAATCTGGTTTCATATGAAATGGAGATAATTCATATTTATGTGGTAGCCTTGGATTTCCATAGAGAGTTCACATTTTAAACAAATTTGAATTATCTCCATTTCATATGAAACCAGATTTTGAGTTTCATCCTTTTATATTAAAAAACGTCCATTAAAAATGAGCGTGCAAATAAGCACATACTCATATAATAAGCACATACTCATTCACTAAACCTCACTTAAACACTATATAATAAGTAAAATAAGGAACACAGACACCTAAGCCCACTGTTGTATATATATATTTATTAACTGTAATGTATAAAAACACTCATTCAATTAACCATTAACAAAAAACACATTAGAAATATTACATGCACATTAATCACTCATAGCAACTTTATTCTAGCCACAGATGAAATTATTACTAATCACGCAGGCATTCCTCACAGAGCACACAGATTTATTTGGTATATCACATATTACTTCACTCTTTATGTAGAACAAGTCACCAATTGTCTTTTAAATTATGTATTAAACTTTAAGTTTCACTATGATCTATTTTCTATGTAACCACGTTCAAGTCTCCACCCAGTAAATGCGTCAATTTATTTAATTATTTATTCACTATGATGTGCAGAAGTAGAAAACGGAGTGCATTACACAGCACTCATCAGTTCTAATTGAACAACAGAGGACATTGCCTAAAGTAGAATGGGGATTGGCTGACATCAGTATAAATATCTGCCACGAACCTTAACCCCAAACTACGGAGCCTGAGGAAGACCAAAAGTCGAAACGCGTTGCTCTGACCACTAGGCAATCTTGACCCAGCACAGCCACCGTCTAGGAGTGGATCTGAGAGGAGGCAGCACTACATCCGGACGCGGAGCAAGTTAGCTGCGCTCCACGAGACCCACAAGCAATTTCTTTCAGACGGCTGGCTTTTTCTTTTAATGCATTTTTCTAATTGTTTTTATACATGTTTTGTTTTTAGAGCTTTCTTTAATAAATTTTGTTGTAGCCCACGAAAATCGTGACAGTGTTCAATTTTGCATCTACACCAGGAAGGGGTTATCTACCTACACTGGCACTAGGAGATTAATACTGTCAGTATTATAAAGAAGTCAAAGATACCCTGATGTGCATTTACTCACACAAGGCCGTGTGAGTATCATTTTTATTTTTATAGATCTATACTTATCAGACCGCCATTACCCTTACAGGGCACCAGATTTAAAGACACCAAAAAAAGAAAAAAAGATACCTTCCCCTAGGATTGCACTCACACTTGCCCGTGTGAGTGCCTGCAGCATTTTGCTGCTTTTACATATCTGCTCGGGCTTTTCTAGTGGGTTATCACAGAATTGTGTTGTTAATTCCCCACTAACAATTGTTTTTCAATTTGTTCACACCGAGGGGGATTATCACACTAGAAATCGAAGACCACCAAGGAAAAACAGGAAGAAGATCAAGAACCGAACAAGAAGAAAACGGGGACTATCAAGATAAAGATACCTTGATGTGCATTTACTCACACAAGGCCGTGTGAGTATCATTTGACTTATATATATCATTACACACCTGACCCTCAGTATACCTATAGACCACTACGTGTAAAGACAAACTTCGGATAAAAAGATACCTTCCCCTAGGATTGTACTCACACTAGCCCGTGTGAGTACCGGCAGTATTTACTGCCTTTATATAAATATTCTTTTTTTTTTTTTTTTTTTTTTTTTGGACTTTATTAAATACTGTCTGTATTCCCCTCTAAACCACTGTTTTTAATCTGTTGACTCCGAGGGAGACATCCTCAAAGTAAGCCGAGGACTGCTGAAGACATCCAGAAAGAAAACCAAGTCCTGAAAAGAAGAAGGCAAACGACCAAGGGAACATCAAGACAAGTAAACCTTGCTGTGAGAGCATTTACACAAGGCCGTGTAAGTGATTGATTATATATTTTTCAAACACACCCATAAATATCTATTCAGATACTCTAGATACCCCACATTCTTCAACCTGTGCTCCCCCTTTCTCTCTCTATATCCCTGTACTAATAAGGATCCTGGATAAGGACCCTATTGGGGTCTGAGCCATAGGACAAGAAGACGAACCAGAGGGGAACTTTATTTATAAGGTTGTAAATTTCATTGTTACATTGCCCCTGTTCTTAAGAACTTAATCAGGGAGCGCCCGGGCTTTTCTTTGTTTGTGCTGATATGCTGTGTTTGGTTTTCGCCAAACGTGGCGTTGTGCATTATGGCCAAACATCTCCACTTTGGTCTCGTCTGTCCAAAGGACATTGTTCCAGAAGTCTTGGGGTTTGTTCAGATGCAACTTTGCAAACCTAAGCCGAGCTGCCATGTTCTTTTTAGAGAGAAGAGGCTTTCTCCTGGCAACCCTTCCAAACAAACCATACTTATTCAATCTTTTTCTAATTGTAGTCATGAACTTTAACATTTAACATGCTAACTGAGGCCTGTAAAGTCTGAGATGTAACTCTTGGGTTTTTTGCAATTTCTCTGAGCATTGCACGGTCTGACCTTGGGGTGAATTTGCTGGGATGTCCACGCCTGGAAAGATTGGCAACTGTCATGAATGTTTTCCACTTTTGAATAATCTTTCTCACTGTAGAATGATGGACTTTAAATTGTTTGGAAATGGCCTTATAACTCTTCCCAGATTGATGGACAGCAACAATTCCTTCTCCAAGATCATTGCTGATGTCTTTCCTCCTTGGCATTGTGTTAACACACACCTGAATGCTCCAGACCAGCAAACTGCTAAAACTTCGGCTTTTATAGAGGTTTCACACTTGTTGATGATCAATTAATCAAGGGCATTTGATTAGCAGCACCTGTCGGCTACTTAGCATCTTAACTCCTATGGAAACAGTAAGGGTGTACTTAGTTTTTCACACATAGCTTCTCCATTTTGGCTTTATTTTTGTTAAATTATGACACAGTGTAATATGTCATGTTTTGTTGTTCATCTGAGGTTGTATTTACCTAATTTTTAGACCTGCGAAGGAACAGATGATTGTTATTATGTCCTGATATTTAAAAACATGGAATTCAAAAAGGGTGTACTTTCTTTTTCACACAACTGTATACCATATTTTTTTCTGGGATTACTACACTATTGTATAGTATATTTCCATTTTATTTTTCCCTTTTTCCTCATAATCTGCACTTCCAGGTTGGAGTTATATTTTCATGAAGAAGCCCAGGACTACAAGAGAAGCTTCTATGTATGTGATTAATAGAGACAGTTTTCAGATATTTATATTTTATGGTCATCATTGATTTCTTATTTTGTCTACAGATCATAAGCTCGAGATATAATAACCCTTCTAGAATAAAAACTCAAGAGTTGGATTGATTTTCTCTCTCCTTCTCCCACTTATGTGCATTATGATGTCACCGGTGACCTCACGCCAAATACGTACAGACATGCAAGACACACTGAAAAAAAAGGAAGAAAGTCTGTTCTGCGCTAATGGCCATGAATGCCAGCACACTTAGGTGTTAAGTGAGTCACTAAGGCTGAGTCCATAGAAGGCACGTCCGTGCTGAGCCGTGCGGACGCTCCGCGCTGAGCCCCTGCATCCTCCATGAGGATGTCTTTTAGAGGGGGCTCACGCGAGCGTCCGCAGGCGTGCTGAGGCGCTGGATTTTTCAGCCGACAGCCAAGCTGTTTTTTCAGAGCACTGTCGGCTGAAAATATCCAATCAGCGCGGAGCAGCGTCAACGTCACGGCGCCGTGGACGTCGGCGCCGTGATGTTGACGTCGGTGCGTCGCGGGCGATTGGCCCAGCGACGTCACTGACCCGCCTCCCTCAGTCTCCCCCCGCCTCCCGATCGCGCCCGCTGGCTCACCTGCATGGGCATGAAATCGCGCAGATTTCAGCAGGCGAGCCTCAGTGTCAGCGCGCCTCAGCCCTGCTACCCCCTCTATGGCCCCAGCCTTAGAATGGAGCAGGGAGACATAAACGGACCAAAAAAGAGGTCAGAGCTGGGAAGGGAAACCTTACCTATGTAAGCTCACTTGAAAAACCTCAGTCCTGCTCTCCTCTGTGCTCCGGTTCCAGGCGTGCAGCCTTCTGTGTATGCAGCATAGAAAAGAAAGAAGATCCGGCGCCACAGCCTGTGACAAAATCCAAGGTACGTCCGGGTTGTAGAAAAAACGTTATTGAGACTTCACGAACAGAACAGGCTACACCACAGTCTCCCCCTCAACGCGTTTCACGCTAGAATCAGCGCTTCATCTTGGACGAAGCGCTGATTCTAGCGTGAAACGCGTTGAGGGGGAGACTGTGGTTGTACATACAAGAAAAATAGAGGATAAACCCCTAGTGATGCTAACCAGGAGAGGGACTATGTATTGAGGTTATATAGCTTGATTATGATTGTCCCTTAGACACCACCCATATAGACACCACTAGCCTACAACAGGTATATCTTATGTGGTAATCAGAGTGGTTGGGACGGTGATAGTGATACGTTGGGTACATTCATCGATATACTGAATACAAATAATTTAAATTTAAATTTCACGTTTTGATAGTCACGTAACAAATATTAACTATTTGGATGTACATTTATACATAGATCTATCCTGTACCATCCAGATGGCAGGTATTCAGGAAGATCAATTCACGAAACACTTTTTTAAGATCTGACAGCAGTCATCCCAGGCCTTTGATAAAAGGGATACCTAAAAGTCAATTTCTTAGGTTGAGGAGGTTATGCTCCTCAGATGAGACATATACAGTATTCATCATTCCAGCGGCTTGACGGCAGAGGTTTAGGGGACCGGGGGTAATGATGATTTGACCCTAAAAAAATGCATTTGAAAACGCATTGCAATTGAATCGAGATAGTCTTATCACTACTTGTGGAGATAACTCACATAAGAAGACAAGAAGGAGAAATAAAAACAATAGTTCTGTCAGTGATTCTGTAACTCCGTTTTTTTATAACAAGATTTAGTAACCAGGCACAACAAGTTAAAAATATCATTCGCAAACATTGGGGTGTTTTAAGACTTGATAACGAACTTCTTTCCATTTATTAAGCAAGGTCACAAAACGGTCTTCACAAAAGCTAAACCTTTGGCTAACTATTTATCCCCCAGCCTTTTCTCCTTTTGTGATACAGGGGGTGTCCCTTAATAAAACAAAAGTTTTTTTTTAGATGTGGTACATGCAAAATTTGCAGATATGCTTGTCCTGCTAAGAATCTTATTGTTAAGAAAATGAAACATCCTTATGTGATTAGGTCTTTTATAAATTGCAATACACAATTTGTAATTGATTACATATGGTGTAAGTGCTCTAAGGCAGGGGTGAGCAAACTTTTTATGCCGAGCCCCCCTTTTCATCCATGAAATTTCTCGGGCCCCCCCTGCCTGATGTAATCAAAATCACACGACGTCAGTGCATGTGCAGTGCATGACGTCAGTGCGAACCAGCTTTGTAACGCCCCCGCCACGCGTCTACAAAAAAAGTATTTATAGCACAAATTACATAACTTAAAAATAAATATTATAATATTTGTCTAATAGCGTTCCCATTTCTGCTGTATTATTAATCTCTCTCTTCCCGCCACATTAGAACACCTCAGGGACCTCTCTAACCTCTTCCAGTCTCTCCCTGTATTTCTCACTCCCCCTCCAGTCCCTCTCTATTCCCTCCCCTCAGTGTCTCCCCCCTCCCCCCCCACTCTCTTTCCCTCCCCCCAGTGTGTGTCTCTTTCTCCCTCCCCCCATTGTCTCTCACTCTCTCCCCTCTTCCAGTCTCACACTCCTCTTCCAGTCTCTCCAACTCCCTGTAATTTCACACTCCCCCTCCAGTCCCTCTCTATCCCCTCCCCCTCAGTGTCTCCCCCCACTCTCTTTCCCTCCCCCTGTGTGTCTCTCTCTCTCTCTTTCTCCCTCCCCCTAGTGTCTCCCTCCCTCCATTGTCTCTCACTCTCCTTCCAGCCATTGCCTTCTCCCTCCCCCCGTGTCTCTCTTGCACTCTCCAACCAGCTATTGTTTCTCCCTCCACCCGGTGTCTCTCTCACACTCTCCCTCCAGCCATTGTGTGTCTCTCTCCCTCCTGCCAGTGTCTCCCTCCCTCCCACCAATGTCTCTCTCATCCCCATCCCCATGTAGCTCTTTCACCCCCCCCCTCCCCATGTCACACTCACTCTCACCCCCCTTCCCATCTCACCACTCTCACCCCTCTCATGTCACTCACACCCTCCCCATGCCTCAGTCTCACACTCACTCCCCCATGTCCCAGTCTCACACTCACTCCCCATGTCCCAGTCTCACTCTCCCCACCCCCCCCATGTCCCAGTCTCACTCCCCCCCCCAATGTCCCAGTCCTCACTCCCCCCCCATGTCCCCAGTCTCACTCCCCCCACATGTCCCAGTCCCCCCCCCACATGTCCCCAGTCCCCCCCCCATGTCCCAGTCTCACTCCCGCCCCATGTCCCAGTCTCACTCCCGCCCCATATCCTAGTCTCACTCCCCCCCATGTCCCAGTCTCACTCCCCCCCCCCATGTCCCAGTCTCACTCCCCACCATGTCCCAGTCTCACTCCCCCCCCCCATGTTCCCAGTCTCACTCCCCCCCCCCATGTCCCCAGTCTCACTCCCCCCCCATGTCCCAGTCTCACTCCCCCCATGTCCCAGTCTCACTCCCCCCCCCCATGTCCCTGTCTCACTCCCCCCCCCATGTCCCAGTCTCACTCCCCCCCAATGTGCCAGTCTCACTCCCCCCCCCAGTGTGCCAGTCTCACTCCCCCCCCCATGTGCCAGTCTCACTCCCCCCCCCCATGTGCCAGTCTCACTCCCCCCCCATGTGCCAGTCTCACTCCCCCCCCCATTGTGCCAGTCTCACTCCCCCCCCCATGTCCCAGTCTCACTCCCCCCCATGTCCCAGTCTCATTCCCCCCATGTCCCAGTCTCACCCCCCCATGTCCCAGTCTCACTCCCCCCATGTGCCCAGTCTCACTCCCCCATGTCCCAGTCTCACTCACCCCATGTCCCAGTCTCACTCCCCCCCCATGTCCCAGTCTCACTCCCCCCCCCCCCATGTCCCTGTCTCACTCCCCCCCCCATGTCCCAATCTCACTCCCCCCCCCATGTGCCAGTCTTACTCCCCCCCCCATGTGCCAGTCTCACTCCCGCCCCACCATGTGCCAGTCTCACTCCCCCCCCATATGCCAGTCTCACTCCCCCATGTCCCAGTCTCACTCCCCCCCATGTCCCAGTCTCACTCCCCCCGCCCATGTCCCAGTCTCACTCCCCCCCCATGTCCCAGTCTCACTCCCCCCCATGTCCCAGTCTCACCCCCCCCATGTCCCAGTCTCACTCCCCCCATGTCCCAGTCTCACTCCCCCCATGTGCCAGTCTCACTCCCCCATGTCCCAGTCTCACTCACCCCATGTCCCAGTCTCACTCCCCCCATGTGCCAGTCTCACTCCCCCCCATGTCCCAGTCTCACTCCCCCCCATGTCCCAGTCTCATTCCCCCCCATGTCCCAGTCTCACCCCCCCCGTGTCCCAGTCTCACTCCCCCCATGTGCCAGTCTCACTCCCCCATGTCCCAGTCTCACTCCCCCCCATGTCCCAGTCTCACTCCCCCCCATGTCCCAGTCTCACTCCCCCCCCATGTCCCTGTCTCACTCCCCCCCCATGTCCCAGTCTCACTCCCCCCCATGTGCCAGTCTCACTCCCCCCCCATGTGCCAGTCTCACTCCCCCCCCATGTGCCAGTCTCACTCCCCCATGTCCCAGTCTCACTCCCCCCCATGTCCCAGTCTCACTCCCCCCCATGTCCCAGTCTCACTCCCCCCCATGTCCCAGTCTCACTCCCCCCATGTGCCAGTCTCACTCCCCCCATGTGCCAGTCTCACTCCCCCATGTCCCAGTCTCACTCACCCCATGTCCCAGTCTCACTCCCCCCATGTGCCAGTCTCACTCACCCCCTCTCCCCATGTCGCTGATTCAGGAAGCAACGAGATGCTGCTGTGTACTGTAGCACACTGTAGTACACTGTAGCACAGCGCAGCACAGCGCAGCACAGCGCAGCACAGCGCAGCACAGCGCCACCTAATGGCCAAAAGAAAAATTGCAGCTGCAGACGGCTTTTTTCCCTCTGCTCCTGGCAAAATCGCCGCTGCTTCCTGCGCCCCCCCTAAACAATCTTGCGGCCCCCCAGTTTGCGCACCGCTGCTCTAAGGGATACGTCGGGGGAACAATAAGACCATTGGAACAACGAATGATGGAACATGTCAGGTTTATTAGAACTAAGGATGTGAAACATCCAGTTTCAAGACATTTTGTGGAATGTCCCCAAGGTGGTCTTGCAAACTTTAGATTTATGGCTATTGAGCACTTTGAGATTTTGAAGCGAGGGGGTGATAGAATGAATATCTTGAACAAAATAGAAATGTTTTGGATGTTTTCTTTAGATACCCTGGCCCCACATGGCATTAATATTGACTGGGAATTGCAACATTTTCTGCAATAAATATTGTTAATATTGATTAACATATTTTTCTTTTTCCTTTTGTTTTTCCCTTATCCTTTCCCGTCCTTCCCTTCCCCCCCCCCCCTTTCTTTTCATTACCTTTCTTCCTATACTATTTTCTTTTCTTCCTTTTCTTAGGGTCTATATATATTTATTTTACAATAACAAAAAGATTGGATTAGGGCTTTTGAATTAAATAATACAATTATTAGCATGGTTCCTCTGGATAGGAGTTTCTGAGCTCTTTATAGTGTATTTATGAAATCGTGTATTTATGAAACATTAACTTAATATCTCTGATAAGATCATAATAATGATAAAGATTATCCAAGGATGCCTTTCCCACATTGACCATTTTTCCTCCACAAATGTCTTTACATGATATATACATTGTCCTGTTTATTTAATTAATGAATGATTTATGTCTGTTATTATGATGTTGTGTTTCTAGTACTTTAGTGATTTTTCTTGTATTGTGAGGATATACATTACAGTAATTGTTCTTTTGTTAGTTCTCACTATAATGTTGATAGTGTTTTAATTTTTATTGATTTATTCTGTGGGTCAATGCTTTGGAATTATATTTGTGTCTTATATATGTTGATTAGGAATTCATAGCATTGCCCCAGTAAGTTATAGGTTCTTGTTAATATACCCAGGTTTCCTTCCCTCTTCGGTTATATTATATACCTTACAAGCTGCTTTGTTTACATCTTCACGGCAAACGTCTGCAATCGTTTTCAATTGGTCAGACGGGCCGTTACGTCACATAAGAAGGAGGGTACTTTACCTCCATGCACTAAACTTATGTACGATGCAGTTCAGCTGGCATCAGATTGAGTTTACTAGCTCTCCGTCAGTGAAGGGGCGTGATGCTTCCCATTGGACGTTAGCAGTACAACGTCACGAGTGAAGAGAGGGAATTATGGGTATTTAAATGTTCGATCGGTTGTTTGTACTATGCTCTTTGATAAAGCGTGGGTTACCACGCGAAACGCGTAAGAGTGTTCTCTTACTGTTTTTTAACGTGCCTTCAATAAATTTTGACACCTAGTTCCTTTGCAGTTTTGGTTACACATTTTTTCCAGCAGCAGATGCACCGCCGTTTACTACGTTGCTTGCAGAGAATGTGGTGTAGCCTGTTCTGTTCGTGAAGTCTCAATAAAGTTTTTCTACAACCCGGAAGTGCCTTGGATTTTGTCACAGGCTGTGGCGCCGGATCTTCTTTCTTTGCAAGACACACTGGCTTTTATAAATATTAGATAAATAGTTCATAAATAAAGTACAACTATTTTGTGGTTATAAAAAATGAATTCTTTATTTTTTTTTCACATTGAGCCCCGACACAAATGTGATGTCTTCAAATGACTTATATAAAACTAATCTTGTGTTGGTCCCTTAATCCTTTGCTGCCAGAAAGGCCTGCCACACGTATCTTTCTTTGTGTTAGTGTGCGTGTATAAATCTGTGTGTATCATTGTATATATCGCTGTGTCTGCGTTTAGATTAAAATAATATTTGTAATCAGCGGCAAAACTGGGGAAACACTTGCACTAGATTTTTCAATGGAAAGAATCCCATTAATTTCAATGGAATTCCTTTTTCTTGGCAAATCGGCTATTTCTATGCAGCATTTTGGCTTCGTTTTGCAGCAGGAAACTTTGATAAACAACTGCATGAGTGTATCAGTGCGAGTATGTATGTATGTATGTATGTATGTATGTATGTATGTATGTATGTATGTATATATATATATATATATATACACATACACACACACACACACATGTATACACACACAATATTTTGTGTGTGCATCCGTGTGTTACACTGTCATTGTATCTGTGTGTTACATGATTGGTACAGTGGTTAAAGCGCATCAGGTCCGGGAATTAGGACTCAACAGCTATAAATGGCAGAGCGCAATTAACCCCTTCACTGGCACAGGGGCCAGCAACGCATTGCAAAGCACCTCTGACAGGGACGGGTTCAACAGGTATTCCAGACAGTAATAAAACATTAAACATTATAGCAGCAGCCCCCCTACTCTTTCTTACTTGATAGGAAGCCACTGTTCTCAGTTCTGGGGACCCCTCCATTCCGGAGATACTCATCAGTGAAGTTACTGGGTTGAGGGCTTCATCCAGGGAAAACAAAATGGCTTCCAAATCTTAGGCCAATCATCCCAACATCATCGGTTTCCTATTGGATGGCCAATTAAATCCCCATTAAAAACCGGGGTAGCAATACTGGTAACTTTACAGGTGAGTATCTCAGGAACCGGTAAGTCTCTGGAGTGGATAATAGCGCCGCTAAGCTCTGGAGAACCCCGTTTCCAATTCTGTGAAAAACAAAGTTTAGTTGGGGGGGTGGGGGGAAAGGTCGAGGGGATGGGGGCTTGCTGATTTAAAGAGACGTTTTTTATGTCCTGCACTTGTCTGCCTTTTCACCAAGGGATGGTATTTCCTTCCCAGTCCATTAGAATTCCACTCTGTTTCTCCGAGAGGCTGTCCAGCACTTTCAGGATCCCCTTCACACTCGCCTCGACCGTGAGGACGGCCTGAAAATGTAGAAATATAAATCAGTGGGGAGGGGGGGGGGGGAACAAAACAATTTATAGTAATGTTGTCTATATAAATGAATATTAGTTTTTTTTATGTAGCGTTCACTGCCTACAATGTACACAGCACTTTACATCGATGTTCATAAGCATGATAAGTCTCTACTCCAAAGATCGTATAATCTCATTCTTGTGCCCGAGTGACTTGCCCTTGGGGATTGGAACCGGTGTCACGGGAGACCAGGCAATTTACACCTTTTTACCGGGATAATTCACTGAGCAAAACAAGGTAGTAAAACAAATAGTCATTTATTCACTTAAAATAGGCATACACACAATGGGACACAAAATACAAAAGAAAGACAAACTTCCTGGGGGTCTGGGCTACAAAACTGGACTTTCCTAGCTTAAATGGAACATTAAACAAAGTCTTTGGCTGACTGGGCCTTAGCCCGAAATGTCCTAGAACTAAAATCGGCATGAAGTTCCTGACGCCACAGCTGTATCAGCTCCGGAGGGCTTGAAATAACTCGGCCACGACTTAGCTCCAAACGTCCTGGAACTAAAAATCGGCTACGTTTAATTCTCAGAACTTGGCCGCGAAAAGCGGGACTTAAATCTTTTGGTACATTCAAATTTGCCGCTGCTGTTCTGGCACTCAGAATCTCAACATCGGATTGGCTGAGGGTTTCTTATAGTATTTCAGAGTTCATTCATGAAATACTATAGCCAATCCGAGCATGGGAAAATTCCTACCAGCCAATCAGAGTGATACCAGTCTACTTAAGCCGGGCAAGCGGTTCTTTTGAATCGGCCAAGGGCATGCGTCAACCTGGCACCTCAGCCACTTGGTATGCAGAAGGCACCCGCTGATTTAGGCTCCACATAGTCTGCTTGGGCAAGTGATAGTCTGAGGACATTTCATTCAGCCCAGGACATGGATACTCAAGCCTGAATCTCCTGCCCAAATGTTTTTCACACCTCTGGCATCCTCTGAGGCTTTCATGTCCGGGACCTGAGTAGACTTGATGGCACCAAGCTTGGTAGCCAAACGGTCTCTCGGAACCTTGGACCTGAAAGTCCCAGCTCATTATACCGTGCAATGTACCTTAAACACACTGTTTAATAAAATGTACTTTCCTAAGTCTCTTGGTTACGGGGGATAGAATAAGAATCTGCCCTTTTATTCTTAGTACACATATTCCTCACACACTGCAAACCTTACTTAGACTTTAAAACTCCTTGCAAACTTGTGTATGGTTGGAGTAACCCCAGAACCTCTATACTGGGTTCTGGGTGACTTGGGATCCCCCCTTTACTTAGGGACCCCAGGACTGTTCTAGGGATACCTCACACCCCTATGCTCTATTTACCTTTCTGGTCTGTGCTGAAGCAGGGAGCCCTAGCGGCGTTTTGAAGGTGGGATTTTGACCGGAACAATGTGCTTATATGTATCCGGGATTCCAACCTGATTCCTGGGTACATTTTTGGGGTATCCAGCAACTCTGGACCCTGACTACCTAGGCACAATCTGACAAGACTTTCTCCGCAACCCCCCCCCCCCCCCCCCCCCTGAAACTCAGCCTAGCAATCTCTGCTTGCTGGCACACCTGGAAAGGTAAAAACACCCATACATTATTTATTGTCACATAATTTCCCACAATGCATGCACAATAAGCAGGTTCAAGAGCTGACACTCTAGAACCCCAAAACATGGATCAGAGGTAACCAAACGGGCTGAAACCGTTATTGCGAGCCTTGTTACCCCCTCACCGTCACAACCAGGTATACCCACTTCACAGGAATTTAGATCCTCACTGAGGGCCTCCGTCAGCCCGTTACACCTCTATCTAATTAAGGGGTTCTCAACCTTTTTTAAACAGGGGCACAACAGAAGGATTGTTCAAATCTCAGGGCACCTCTGCTCTTCAGATGTTACTCATCCCTTCCCCACAACACACGCCCTTCGTTTCACACCCACCCACACTTGTTTTACACACTCCCCCATCACACATCATACTCACCCTTTTATTCAACACACCACATGTATCCCCCATTCTTTACCCAGCACAGTTACCCTCTTTCTTAATCATAAACATGACATTCACCTCCTCCCTCTTCTTGTACTTACACCACACACCTCCCCCACCCCCACACTAAGCACTCACCTTCCTCCCCGCACTAAGCACTCACCTTCCTCCCCCTCCCTCTCTAAGCACACTTCCTCCCCTCCCCACACTAAGCACTCACCTTCCTCCCCCCCACACACTAAGCACTCACCATCTTCCCCTTCCCACAATAAGCACTAACCTTCCTCCACCTGCCCATACTAACCACTCACCTTCCTCCACCTGCCCGCACTAAGCACTCACCTTCCTCCCCCCCACACACTAAGCACTAACCTTCCCGTCATCCCCCCTCAGGCACCAAAAAATAATAATAAAAAACATAGATTGTCAGCTCTACGGGGCAGGGCCTGTGTCTACAAAATGTCTCTGTAAAGCGCGATGTAAAACTAGCAGCGCTATACAAGAACAAACAATAATTATGACTTATTCCTACAACAGGAAAAGGAGCCCCGTCTCTCTGGCAAACAGTCGTACAGGTTTTGCCAGACCCTTCCCTCATCTCTGCAAAGCAGTTCTTTGCCTAAAACTTGCCGGGAAAGTTGTACAGTTCATGTAATTCTTTACATAACCGCCGTTCATGAACATGCGCACATCATTTAAGTGGGATGGGGTCTTTATTTAGCGCTACACCGTACGGAGTGTACGTAGAGAGATTTATGTATGCTAGGCGCAGTACTGTTCTAGAGAGGGGCTGTGTATGGTTTTGTCACTATACAATGTCTGTATCGTGTCCCTAGTCTCCAACAGAAGTAATGTAAAACGTTATGTACGGATGTAGCCGGGCGGAACTATTCCGGAGCCGCTGCGGTTTCGTGGAAGGTAAAAGCCACAGCTGCCTAAGGCTGAGTCCCCGCTAGCGCTGGCGCTCAAAGTATGCGTGGCAGGTGTCCTGCGTCTGCTCGCGCGCTTGCGGGGGGGAGGGGAAGGAGGGGAGGGCGGCATTGCCGCATAGTGAGGTATCCCTACATCTCAGCCCTAATTTCTCGCTATGCACCATCCTGACTCTTGCGTTCTGCTCAAGGATGTCTTCTTTCTACCCCCTTTATATCTAAAGCCCTCTCCCGCCTTAAACCTTTCTCACTTTCTGCCCCGCACCTCTGGAATGCCCTTCCCCTCAGTACCCGACTAGCACCCTCTCTATCCACCTTTAAGACCCACCTTAAGACACACTTGCTTAAAGAAGCATATGAATAGCACTGTGGATATTCTAAACACGATACATAATGCTTGGCCCCCTGCAGATGCACTTACCAGAACTCCCTCCTCCTGTCTCTGTACATTCTCCCTACCTACCAATTAGACTGTAAGCTCCTCGGGGCAGGGACTCCTCTTCCTTAATGTTACTTTTATGTCTAAAGCACTTATTCCCATGATTTGTTATTTATATTATCTATTATTTATTTGATTACCATGTGTATTACTACTGTGAAGCGCTATGTACATTAATGGCGCTATATAAATAAAGACATACAATACAACGCATTGCGTGAGCAGGGACTTGCATATATATATATATATACTAGCTGAGAGACCCGGCGTTGCCCGGGATGTAATGTTCCCGCTCCTCTCTGTCTCCTCTCTCCTCCCCCCTCTCTCTGTTTGTCCCCCATTCACATCAATCCAGCCCCCCCCTCCCTCGTTTACAGCTCTGTTTGTCCCCCTTTACAGCTTCATGCAGTGTGAGTGCGTCAGTCATTGTGTGTGCGTCAGTCAGTCAGTGTGTGTGTGTGTGTGCGCGCGCGTCAGTGAGTCTGACGCAGAAACACAAACACACACACAGACTGAGTGACGCACACACACACACACACAGTCAGTGTGTGCGTGTGTGTGTGCCTCAGTCAGTGTGTGCGTGCGTGTGTGCCTCAGTCAGTGTGTGCGTGCGTGTGTGCCTCAGTCAGTGTGTGCGTGCGTGCGTGCGGCAGTCAGTCAGTGTGTGCGTGCGGCAGTCAGTCAGTGTGTGTGTGAGTTTGCGCATAAGTCAGTGTGTGTGTGTGTGTCAGTGTGTGTGTCAGTGTGTGTGTGTGCGCCAGTCAGTGTGTGTGTGTGCGCGTCGGTTAGTCTGTGTGTGTGTGTGCGTGCATCAGTCAGTGTGTGTGTGTCAGTCAGTGTGTGTGTGTGTGTGTGTGTGCGTGCGTCAGTCAAAGTGTGTGTGCGTGCGTCAGTCAGGGTGTGTGCGTGCGTCAGTCAGGGTGTGTGTGCGTGCGTCAGTCAGGGGTGTGTGGTTGCGTCAGTCAGGGGGTGTGTGCGTGCGTCAGTCATGGGGTGTGTGCGTGCGTCAGTCATGGGGTGTGTGCGTGCGCGTGGCAGCCAGACGGTGTGTGTGTGTGTGCACGTCAGTCACTCTGTGTGTGCGTCAGTAAGGGGTTGTGTGTGTGTGCGTGGCAGTCAGTCAGTGCTTGTGTGCGCGTCAGTGAGTGTGTGTGCGTGCGTCAGTCAGGGTGTGTGTGCGTGCGCCATTCAGTGTGTGTCAGCCAGTCAGTGTGTGTGTGTGTGTACCTCCTTGCGCCAGCCGGTGCTCCCGGCTGCGGGGGGGGTGGTTGTGTGTGGGGGGGGTTGTGTGTGTGGGGGGGTTGTGTGGAGGGGAGGGGTTGTGGGGGGGGGAGTGGTTACCTCCTTACGCCACCCGGTGCTCCCGGCCGTGGGGGGGGGGGGGGTTGTGTGGGGGGGAGGTTACCTCCTTGCGCCACCCGGTGCTCCCGGCTCGGCCACGGTGGGGTGTGAGGGGGGGGGGGGTTACCTCCTTGCGCCACCTGGTGCTCCCGGCCGCGGGGGGGGTTGTGTGTGGTGGGGGGGGGGAGGTTACCTCCTTGCGCCCCCAGTGCTCCCGGCCGTGGGGGGGGTTGTGTGTGGTGGGGGGAGAGGTTACCTCCTTGCGCCCCCGGTGCTCCTGGCTCGGCCGCGGGGGGGTTAACTGCTTGCTGGCGCTCCCGGCGGTAATACGGGGCCGCGATGAGAAGAGCTGAGTGGGCAGGCGGCGGCGTGTGAGAGGCGGCGGGAGTTTTGCTGGCAGCGTGTCGAGAGGTGAGGTGGAGGAGGCTTGGCGCCGGGGAGGCTGAGGTTTGCGGTGAGGGGGGGTTTGCGGTTAGGGGGGGCGGGGAGTTTGCGGTGAGTGGGAGCGGGGGGGTTTGCGGTGAGGGGGGGCGGGGAGTTTGCGGTGAGGGGTTGCGGGGGTTTGCGGTGAGGGGGGGCAGGGGGTTTGCAGTGAGGGAGGGCGGGGGGTTTGTGGTGAGGGGGGCACACACACACACACGACGGGAGTGAGAGGTGGTGGAGAGTGGGACTGGCGCAGATCCGAGGAGAGTGAGTGAGTGAGTGTGTGTGTGTCTCTCTCTCCTTTGGCCCGTCACTACGCCTCAGGCCAATGAGAGGTGTGCAAGGGCGGCCGGGGCAAGGGAGCAATCTCATTGGCCTGGCCCAAGGTCCAATGTGATTGCCGCTAGGGACACAGGGAGGGACACAGGGAGACACATACAGACACAGCCACATATGACGGTTTCAGAAATATATACAGTAGTAAGAGATGTGTATATATATATATACACAAGTCACCTCGCCAAGCGCCGCCCGCTGCCGGGGGGATGTCACAATCGCTTTCCCCGGCAGCGGGGAAACAAGAGCCGCTACATCTGTAATTTGGGTAACTTTGGGAGCAGGTTTTCCTGGTAAAATATTTTTATAAATAAAAGTTTCAACACTTTTGTAAATGTTCTTATAGTTATTTTAAAGGACATACAAATATTACACACTGTTATGTTTAATTTAAATAGGATTTCAATTGACTTTTTTCAATATCTATTATCGGGATCAACGACAGCCAAGTCATTAGTTGTCAAAGGGCTACATTTTTGGGGTGCTTTTTTGGTACCGCAGCCGTATACTCACACCAGGTCCTCCCAGGTCAGTCTGTACCCATCCTGGGTGGAGGGCAGTGCACAGAATGCCATCCTTCTTGTACCCCAGTGACTGGCACTTAGTCAGCATATTCAGGGCAGCCTGCAGAAAGGATCATGGTAATATGGCATCAGGTGAGTTTAACCACAAAACCAAACACCCTCAGTTTGCAATGTCCTGCAACAGCATCAGCACGGTTGGAAATGAAACAGAAATAACATAATGGTATAATTTATAGGCAAGGATCCAAGACCTTGGGACTCCCTTGCAAACTATATAGCAACAAAAGGTATACAGTAGAACTACTATTGATGAGACACCAAGTGATCAAAAGGAATAGATGTGTTGCAATTAGCAAGAGGCCCAGCATCTGTAAGCAGAGTAAGACTCCTAAAATAGAGGTTTATCCTATTTTAAGTAATACTCATTCAATGTCTAATAATGGTAGTATTGTATAACAATTTCTCATTATTGATACTATTAGAGTATAATAAGCAGGATATCCCTATATGAACTACTCATTCTAATATACATTGAGATAGGGACTTCGTGACTAAGTGCTATCCCCGTGAGGATTAACGTTTGCACTGGTAATTCCAACAATATTAAAGCGTGACTCAAGACAGCTTCTTTCTATAATTAGGACTCTCACAAGAGAAGAAGAATTTAGGATTCCCCCTTCCTGACAATTTTATTTGAATAAATACTCTCAGTAACTACATTCTTATTTGAATCTATGATTACATTAAAAGTTGTTTTATTATATCATTAGGTCTAGGT
Source organism: Ascaphus truei (assembly GCF_040206685.1). Classification (NCBI taxonomy): domain Eukaryota; kingdom Metazoa; phylum Chordata; class Amphibia; order Anura; family Ascaphidae; genus Ascaphus; species Ascaphus truei. The sequence continues at coordinate 181,078 of NW_027456596.1, read as the reverse complement.
GAAGTCTTCTGTCTCTGTTTTGTATATATCTTAATACTACCCCACCCCTTGCACCTCCCTAAACTGTAATTAGGCTATAGCAAGAGTTTCCTGGGTTTGCTTTTTGAATTACTTTATTTCCAAGCTTGCTTCATTGCATAGCCAGTTAACCAACCCCACACTGAGGAGACCCATTAAGGTCGAAACAGCTGTCTGTGGGTGGGTTTACTGGCTCTGCATCTTAACCCTGGCTGTGCTTAAAGCTGTGACCATGCAGCAAGCTTAAGCCTATAGGGAACCATGTTAAAAATGGTTTTGAAGCAAAAGGTAACGGTGTGCCCATTTGCATGTCATTTCCCAGAATCCCTTGCTGCAGTGGAAGTGCTGTGTGCTGGGTGATAATGGTGAAAGGCGGTTTTGCAGACCTGCCTAAGACATGCAAATGAGCATACAGGAATATTTGAGATACAGTATATATATATATATATATATATATATATTTTTTTTTTTTGTTTGTTTTTTTGTACTGTTCAAACTCACCCCCCCCCCCAAACATTCACTATAATTATTAGGGCACTTCTGGGTTGTAACAGTTATAACTGCACTCTAGCTCACACATAGCACATATTGTGTTTCTTACATTGGAACCCTTTAGGCACCTCATATACTGTATGTCACACACCCCATGCTGTTGGCTGCAGCATTTTGTTTTCCTCTTCTCTCTATGCGGTGGCCCAAATATTGTATATAAATATATATATAATTCATACATGAATACAGACCCTTTTGAGGCCTCAAGGGTCGCACATGTGGCCCTTAAAGTATATCATGTGACGTGCCACTGTTGTGCAGTATATACCATACCTTGCTGCAGCGGTATGAGAGCACAGGGAATAAATGCATATTCTCAGGAGTTTTCTCAATGGATCCCCCCACTGTAGACATGTTGATTAAAGCCGCTTTGTGGCAGCCCAGAGGCTTCTGGGGATTTTCCTGTGCAGCTTTCTTCAGGACCGGCAGGAAAGCCTGTAAAATACAGTGTGTCACCTACAGTTTTTCTACAACATGGCGAACATACCGCTGCTCGCTCCACCGCTGCTTCCGCCGATCTTTATAAAGAGTTTGAAATATCAGCAACAACTCTGGCTGAAGTTTCAGCAACAAACGTTATCGGGAAACGATCTAAATTGTTCAACATTTTGTTTTTTAAACTGGTGACTTACCGGCCCGCAACTTCATTTTTAAGTTTTTCAAGTTTGGTAGAATTTCAAAAGCGGAATTCATCGAATATACGAGGCCCATCTTGTTGCAATCTTTTGGCTCAAAGTGAACCTTTTCGACGACCCAAAAAGGGCACGTTCACAAAGTTCACTAACGCAAGTGAAAAATGGGCTTATCTCTAAGGGCCTCATTCAGAAAGCCTCGATAAGGCCCTTATCGAGCACTTATAGACCAAAATGGCTACTCGTATTCAGAAAGCCTCGATAAGTGCTCGATAACTGCCTGTATCGACACAAAATTTTATCACCAACAGAAATTCCTGGAAACAAAGAACAACAGAAAATACTTGGAAACAAAGTACATTTTTTCTTTTCCACCAACAGAAATTCGCCAATTGAGCGGCGATCAGCCGCTTATCGACCATTTTCTGAAGGATCATAAACTCGCGCGATTCAGAGACCAGCGAGTCGGCTGTCACGGCCTATCGCCGCCCATCGCAGCCCTAAAAAGGCGTTCTTCTCCCCAAATCCAATTCACCTCAAACTTTTGGTAAATTGGTGGGGAGATGGCCTCGATGAGCTGCGATGTGTCGGGACTTAGAAAAAATCAGGCCCTTTTCCTGCCTCGGATTGATGCCAGGGGTCTCCGGAGCGGATAGCCAATAATAGCAGCTCCGGACCCCCCCGGCATGCATCCGATGCAGGAAAAATGCATGAACAGCAACTTCATTACCTTAGCGGCTAATCGCTAAGGTAATGAAGGGCTAAAACACCCGTGCCAGGCTTACAGTAAAGACAAACAATACAATACAATACTGTGGCTAGCGAGGGTGGGTGAAGGGGGAATTCAGCCCTTAGTGTCTGTTTAGGCCTTGCGGGGGGACTTAACCCCTTCATTACCTTAGCGGTTAATACTGCTAAGGTAATAAAGGGGTTAACCCAACCACTACCCCCTACAAGGTCTCAACACCCATCCTTAGGGCTAATACCCCCTTCATCCATCCGTGAGGCCTAAGCACCCACCCCGGACTGACTATACCCACCCTGTATCCATTGAGTAGTATAGTGGTACATCATACCCATATAATAACAATATGGGCATGATAAGCCTCTATAGCACTCAATGGGCACCCTAATTACAATACATTAATGCACAAGACACACAATAATAAAACATAAGTAAACTCCAAAAAAACATACTTCACTAAATATAAACAGTAGCCAGCTAATCCAATCAATACAAGCAGTAACAATATCAACAATGAATTAATTAAACCATTACCCAATCAAACCAATTAATTCCTAAACCAACTCAAAATGAATAGTAACACTAACCAATCCAAACAATGAATTACTACAACATTAATGAATGTAACCATTAAAAGAAAGACAAAGAAATAAATTAAAACAATCTCTGAAGTAACCATAAAACACATTAGCTAACATAATATAACATTAAGTACAAGCGAACACCAATCGCAAACCTTTTATTACATTAAGCATGAACAAACAAACAATCACATCCACATAATAAACTGTAATGAAAAAAAGCAACAGCAATAACAAGCGAGAAATGCCCCCCCAAATATAGGCATAATAATGTATTAATCTGTACCCTAAAGAGGTACCGATTAATATATTATCAGTCAATGTGCCTTCCCCCAAAAAATCAAAAAACACATCCAAAGAATAAACCTGTAAAAAGAGACATTTACAAACATTGAATATATTACTTACCATTAGAAGCGGTGGCCCTCCGACTCCCGGGGTAACAGGAAGCTCACGTACCTTGAAGGCCTCCAACAGCATCCGATGCCATCCGCCATGAAGATCCGGCTCAGGTACCCCAATCTTCTTTTTTCTTTCTTTAATCACCTTCTTCTATCTTTATCTGTCACCATTTCTTGTTCTTCTTTCTTCATCTGTCAATCCAAAATACCCCATGGTAAATCCCAACCGATGTTGTCTCGTCGGCTTCTTCGGCTCAAATGAGGCGTCACGGCCTTAAATAGGGCTTGTGACATCACATTTAGCCTCAAAATGGTTAACAGCCACCTGATTGGCTGTTAAAACCATGTTCCGACTTCAATTTTTTTTTTGGACATGACGTCACTTAAAGGGAATGATGCCAGACAATCAGAATGGCTGTACTTCATTTGCCTTTAAGATGACGTCACGAAGCCGGCGTCACATGGTATTTCAGCCAATCAGATCGTGGGAACCAAATTCCAGACTCTGATTGGCTGAAATACCCTGTGACACAGCGGCCATCTTGGATTTAGTGACATCATGTTAAAGGGAATGATGCCAGCCAATCAGAATGGCTGTGCTTAATTTGCCTTTTAAGTCGGAACATGGTTTTAACAGCCAATCAGGTGGCTGTTAACCATTTTGAGGCTAAATATGACGTCACAAGCCCTATTTAAGGCCGTGACGCCTCATTTGAGCCGAAGAAGCTGACGAGACAACATCGGTTGGGATTTACCATGGGGTATTTTGGATTGACAGATGAAGAAAGAAGAACAAGAAATGGTGACAGATAAAGATAGAAGAAGGTGATTAAAGAAAGAAAACAGAAGATTGGGGTACCTGAGCCGGATCTTCATGGCGGATGGCATCGGATGCTGTTGGAGGCCTTCAAGGTACGTGAGCTTCCTGTTACCCCGGAAGTCGGAGGGCCACCGCTTCTAATGGTAAGTAATATATTCAATGTTTATAAATGTCTCTTTTTACAGGTTTATTCTTTGGATGTGTTTTTTGATTTTTTTGGGGGAAGGTACATTGACTGATAATATATTAATCGGTACCTCTTTAGGGTACAGATTAATACATTATTATGCCTATATTTGGGGGGGCATTTCTCGCTTGTTATTGCTGTTGCTTTTTTTCATTGCAGTTTATTATGTGGATGTGATTGTTTGTTTGTTCATGCTTAATGTAATAAAAGGTTTGCGATTGGTGTTCGCTTGTACTTAATGTTATATTATGTTAGCTAATGTGTTTTATGGTTACTTCAGAGATTGTTTTAATTTATTTCTTTGTCTTTTAATGGTTACATTCATTAATGTTGTAGTAATTCATTGTTTGGATTGGTTAGTGTTACTATTCATTTTGAGTTGGTTTAGGAATTAATTGGTTTGATTGGGTAATGGTTTAATTAATTCATTGTTGATGTTGTTACTGCTTGTATTGATTGGATTAGCTGGCTACTGTTTATATTTAGTGAAGTATGTTTTTTTGGAGTTTACTTATGTTTTATTATTGTGTGTCTTGTGCATTAATGTATTGTAATTAGGGTGCCCATTGAGTGCTATAGAGGCTTATCATGCCCATATTATTATTATATGGGTATGATGTACCACTATACTACTCAATGGGTATAGGGTGGGTATAGTCAGTCAGGGGTGGGTGCTTAGGCCTCCCGGGTTGGTATCGGGTCAGCGTGGGTTAGTAACTGCTAAGGTGATTAAGGGGTTAGGGACCATTAAAATGTCTTTATTATGTATATACTGTATATGCTTTCTTGCTACAGAGGATAGAGGGACCTGCTGTTGTGGTAAGTATAACTGTATTTATTTACTTTATTTTTGTATGCTAATGCAGTGATTAATAATGGGCAAATAATCTATTATCCATATCTGGATAATAGTTATTTTGCCCATTACTGTACTGTATGGGTTTGGTCGTAGGGGGGGGGGCGTGTATTGATGTTTATTAAAATATTTATTGATATACATTTCTTTAATAGTGTAGATGTGCAGGGGGTCTCCGGAGATGAACCACATTTGTTTTATGTCCGGGGTCCCCGTGCTTCCCAAGATACAGGCCCCTTTATGGGGTGCCGGCATCCCTCTACATTGAAATGTCCCGCGTCACGTGACCGGGACATTTCCTTGCATAGGAGATACCGGCACCCCATAAAGAGGCCTGTATCTCGGGAAGCAGGGGGTCCCCGGACATAAAACAAACGTGGTTCAGCTCCGGAGACCCCCTGCACATCTACACTATGAAAGAAATGTATATTTAAATAAATAATTTTCGGGCGACATTTCCGCTGGGAGAGGCGGCTCTCTCAGAGCCGCTCTCTCAGCAGCAGAAATGAATCGCTGGTTCAGGCCTTTTCAGAGGCTCGAGGCTCTCGCTGGCAGCAACTCGCCCGTTTTGGGAATTTTGCTATCACTGGTAATCGAGCCTTTCTGAATACCGTGATAGCAACACCCAAAAAACAGTAATTTTAAATTCCCTGGCGATATTTTTTAGCAACCCTCTCTGAATAAGGCCCTAAGTGTTTCCCGTTCTTTATTCCCAGATACCCTGTTTGTCTCTGTCAGCTTCCTTCTGGGCAAAAGGAGAACCCTCTGATGTCACAGCGTTACACCCTTGATGTTATTGGACGCCACCTTTATTCCATGCCCACTGATGCCACAGTTCTGATCCCTTTCAACACTTTTGAATGTTATCGGTTCAGCTTAATAATAACAACTTGCCTTATCTCTGGGACCAATATGTCTATTACAATGTTTCGTCTTAAGAGGCATAGGGCCATCTGTACTCAGCAGTACTAAGCATTAAGGCCTCATTCAAATGCAGGGGCCTCATTCAAATGCAGGGGCCAAAAGATGCATTATAGCAGCAATCCCAAAAGCCTCTATGAGTTTAACTCCTATAACGTTAGTATCTTGGCCCCTATATCGTTTATAGGGTAAAAGACCGATTTCCCTAATTTTGTGTGGCTGTGGTTACCATGGTAACCATTAGATGGCACTCGGCTCGTGGGAGAGCTCCATTTTACCCTCCCGGTCACTAAATATTTCAACCACTTTTATCATTTGAACGAAGCATCGAGTAAGAAGAGATCTCATAAAGTTAAATAAAACCAGCAATCAGCCCTGACTGCTCTTCTTTAAGGCTTAGCACCACTTAGTAAATCTGACCCAATGTCACAGTTATCACGGGTATATCTGCAGTAGCAGTATAGGAATAATCATCTTTTTCCTATAGTCAGTTTGTGATCAGGACCTTACCTTTGTCACCAATAATGGGCCGACAACGTTGGTGTTGTACACATGCAAAAAGTCTTCTGCGTCCGCGGACTCCAGCGTGCTCGCTGGCATGATACCGGCGTTGTTAACCAGGACATTCAACCCGGCTCCGTTCAGATGCTTCTCCACCTCTTTGGTGGCTTCTTTGACACTGGCGGGATCTGTGGCTTCTACAGACACGGAATTGGAATGATCATGTTAGTTGTTTCACGAGAATGATAGTGAAGAAATTATACATAATGAACCAATCCCACTTTTTACCGGATGGGAATTCCAGGTCCAATGGCGCTGAGCTGCTCTATTTCTAGCTCCTGAGGTGCGCTTTCAGTCTCCCATGTCACGCTGGCCTATAGGAAGCCGCAGCATCGTCTGTTGCAGTTTCCTATTGGCTCGCGTGACGGGATGGATTAAAATCCCAGGAAACCGGCCTGCACGTGTATTCAATGGATCAACCACATTCCCACCACCACCGATTGTGAAATGTTTAAACGGACCAACAAGAGCGCTCCTCCTCCCACATATTTTGATATTAATATGGGTAATAATTATTTTGAATATTAACAATATTTTTGTATTGTATTATTGTTGTTTTAATTGTGTTGGTTATATTGTTCTTCTCCCGACCATTTACCATTTAATTTTATGAAGACATTGATATGTCATATATTATTTGTTGTGAATGGACAAATCAGAGTCCTTAAACATTGCTTGTGGGTTACAAACCAAAGTCTAAAAAATGATTGTCCATTACTATTATTGTTATATATTATTTCTACTGTTATTATTTCTGTAATGTATTGTGAATTTAATTATGTTGGCTGTTTTTTTTTGTTCCTAACCCAAAGCACCCCTTCTTCTTTGTTCTGTAAGCCCCCCCCCCACCCCACCCCACCCTGATTATAAGTGAAAAACAAATAAAAAAACTATTTGAAACAAAGAGTGTTTTTCGCGCGTGCACAGGCTGAAGTAAAGACTGGAAAGTTCTGCACACACTATCACATCTTCTTGACGCGGAAAAGAACCTGCAACCCACATACACTTTCCTGGGTCTAATACACCAGCAGGAACAGAGCGCTCTCTCCGTGTAGCACACAGGCTAGGGATGAGCTCGCTGTACATTACACCAGCAGGAACGGAGCACTCTCTCCGTATAGCACACAGGCTAGGGATGAGCTCGCTGTACATTACACCAGCAGGAACGGAGCACTCTCTCCGTATAGCACACAGGCTAGGGATGAGCTCGTTGTACATTACACCAGCAGGAACGGAGCACTCTCTCCGTGTAGCACACAGGCTAGGGATGAGCTCGCTGTACATTACACCAGCAGGAACGGAGCACTCTCTCCGTATAGCACACAGGCTAGGGATGAGCTCGCTGTACATTACACCAGCAGGAACGGAGCGCTCTCTCCGTATAGCACACAGGCTACGGATGAGCTCGCTGTACATTACACCAGCAGGAACGGAGCGCTCTCTCCGTATAGCACACAGGCTAGGGATGAGCTCGCTGTACATTACACCAGCAGGAACGGAGCGCTCTCTCCGTATAGCACACAGGCTAGGGATGAGCTCGCTGTACATTACACCAGCAGGAACGGAGCGCTCCCTCCGTATAGCACACAGGCTGGGGATGAGCTCGTTGTACATTACACCAGCAGGAACGGAGCGCTCTCTCCGTATAGCACACAGGCTAGGGATGAGCTCGCTGTACATTACACCAGCAGGAACGGAGCACTCTCTCCGTATAGCACACAGGCTGGGGATGAGCTCGCTGTACATTACACCAGCAGGAACGGAGCGCTCTCTCCGTATAGCACACAGGCTACGGATGAGCTCGCTGTACATTACACCAGCAGGAACGGAGCGCTCCCTCCGTATAGCACACAGGCTGGGGATGAGCTCGCTGTACATTACACCAGCAGGAACGGAGCGCTCCCTCCGTATAGCACACAGGCTGGGGATGAGCTCGTTGTACATTACACCAGCAGGAGACATTAGAAGTAACGGGGCAAAAGGACTGAAATGTTTTATACATTTGCACAATGGATTTCTAGTCTCGAAATCCGGATGCCTGGGAAGGCGACAACTCACAGATCCAACCATGTGATCTGCTTCATCAACGTGTATTTTTTTGTTACATGGTGCTGGAGGGGCTGCCAAGTTATTCAAACTTTATGGAAAGTCCCTGTTAAAATTTGATAGAAGCTAAAAGAAAGTTATGCTCCGTATGCCCATGGTATGTATCAGGGACTTGCTCTCTGCAGTTTTAACGGGCAGTCCCACATAGCAGGCAAAACAAGTACAGCGCAACCCCGTTACAACGCGATCCGTTACAACGCGAACCCGCTTACAACGCGATGCAAGCGTGGCTCCCAATGTTCGTATTTATGAATACTTTACAACACGATTATTGGGATCTTAAATACTTTATTGTACAATGCATACAATTGTACATTATTTCTAACGCGATCCGCTTATAACGCGATGTGATTCTTCGGACCCCAAGCACAGCGTTATAAGGGGGTTGAGCTGTAATAGTTTCACTTATTTGATATGTTGCTATTTTCTTTTCCGGGCCCTATGTTATTCTCATATTATCTGTGCAGAAAAAAGCTGCAGGTTTAGCGTTCCCCGGAGCCGCGGAGTAAGCGCGCTTTGTTGCTGCTCGGGGTAGGCGAGTTCAGCGGGGGGTCCATTCTTGAGGACTGGTGATGGGAACCTCCGGGTTAACTATTAACATTAAAAATACCTCATCTTTTCTGATATTCTGACCAATTACCTACATTTAACCAACGTGCCACTGTGCCACCGTGCCACTGTGCCACTGTGCAAACCGAGTGTTTCTTTGTGTAGTTATTTTACTGTTGTATTTTTAGCAATTTCACCCTATTAACGCCTCATCCACAAAGATAAGGTGTGAGTTAATCCAGGGGCTCAATCAGTCCCTGCTTCAGCTCAGGTGGCTCAATCAGGTGCTCAGTCGTGTGCTGAAGCTGAGATATCCTCAAAACCTGACCTGTGGGGGGCTCTTGAGCCCCTCTGAATTAACATGCCTGAATGGGCATTAACTCCCATTGACTTGAATGGCTGTTAACGTTCGTTCGGCTGCGCTATCCTGCAACAGACCTTGTTGTATAAGCCCCTTAAAGTCTGCGGTTTAATTCTGTAAACATCAGTTCCTTGTAAGTTGCCGCCCGGGAGGTTAAAGGGGCAACTGCGCTTCACCCTCGAACAAGGACACAAGCGCTCAGGAAGCAGGTACATGCAAGTTATGCCAACGTGATAACAATATAAAGCCTCCCGGCTCAGACACGCAGGCATGTATTTACATTCCAGGTGTGGCTGTAAGAGGAAAACTGGCAAAGCAAACGTTATCAAGGGTTTGGCCCGTGGGAGAGAGGCAGGAGGACAAGGGAAAACTATAGAAAGGCGGGAGAAATAGAACTGACGGAGAGAGGGGAGAAATGGAGCTTTTGATACGGTTTCACACAAGAGGTTGGTGTACAAAATAAAGAAAGTTGGACTCAGTAATAATATATGCACCTGGATTGAAAACTGGTTGAAGGACAGACAACAGAGGGTTGTCAGAAATGGAACTTTTTCAGGTTGGGCTAAAGTCGTGAGTGGAGTACCTCAGAGATCGGTACTGGGACCCCTGCTTTTTAACTTATTTATTAATGACCTTGAGGTTGGCATCGAGAGCAAAGTCTCCATCTTTGCTGATGATACTAAATTGTGTAAGGTAATAGAATCAGAGCAGGACGTAATTTCTCTTCAGAAGGACTTGGAGAGACTGGAAACGTGGGCAGGTAAATGGCAGATGAGGTTTAATACAGATAAATGTAAGGTTATGCATTTGGGAAACAAGAATAAACAGGGGATTTACAAATTAAATGGAGATATATTGGGGGAATCCTTGATGGAGAAGGATTTAGGAGTGCTTGTAGACAGGAGGCTTAGCAATAGTGCCCAATGTCATGCAGTAGCTGCAAAGGCAAACAAGATCTTATCTTGCATGAAACGGGCAATGGATGGAAGGGAAGTAAACATAATTATGCCCCTTTACAAAGCATTAGTAAGACCACACCTTGAATATGGAGTACAATTTTGGGCACCAATCCTAAGAAAAGACATTATGGAACTAGAGAGTGTGCAGAGAAGAGCCACCAAATTAATAAAGGGGATGGACATTCTAACTTATGAGGAGAGGCTAGCTAAATTAGATTTATTTACATTAGAAAAGAGGCGTCTAAGAGGGGATATGATAACTATATACAAATATATTCAGAGACAATACAAGGAGCTTTCAAAAGAACTATTCATCCCACGGGCAGTACAAAGGACTCGGGCCATCCCATAAGGTTGGAGGAAAGAAAATTTCACCAGCAACAAAGGAAAGGGTTCTTTACAGTAAGGGCAGTTAAAATGTGGAATTCATTACCCATGGAGACTGTGATGGCAGATACAATAGATTTGTTCAAAAAAAGGTTGGACATCTTTTTAGATGGGAAAGGTATACAGGGATATACCAAATAAGTATACATGGGAAGGATGTTGATCCAGGGATTAATCCGATTGCCAATTCTTGGAGTCAGGAAGGAATTAATGTTTCCCCTTAATGTTGTTTTTTGTTTGGCTTCCTCTGGATCAATAAGTAAGTATAGATATAAAATAAAGTATCTGTTGTCTAAATTTAGCATACAGTAGGTTGAACTTGATGGACATACGTTTTTTTTCAACCTCATCTACTATGTAACTATGTAACTATGTAGCTGACGGAGAGAGGGGAGAAATTGACACTATTTAATACAGATACACACATTTATAGACTGGCCATTCACAGGCGCATGAAAGCAGAGTCCAGAAAACCGAGTGCAGAACTATAAGAAACATACAAAAAATGAGAAATATATATATTTCAAACAGAAAGCACCATTATGGTATCTTTGATTAATGTATCAGGCTTGAATGGGAAAGGAGGAAACGCTTGCCTGGGAAACCTCACAAGTCACAGCACTAGGGGTTAACATATCTTATTCGCATAACAAGACATGTTAGGAGGTTAGGAGAGCGTGTGCGGGTGCAGTAGCGTTAGGAGAGCGTGTGCGGGTGCAGTAGCGTTAGGAGGTTAGGAGAGCGTGTGCGGGTGCAGTAGCGTTAGGAGGTTAGAAGAGTGTGTGCGGGTGCAGTAGTGTTGGGAGAGCGTGTGCGGGTGCAGTAGCGTTAGGAGGTTAGAAGAGTGTGTGCGGGTGCAGTAGTGTTAGGAGAGCGTGTGCGGGTGCAGTAGTGTTAGGAGGTTAGGAGAGCGTGTGCGGGTGCAGTAGTGTTAGGAGAGCGCGTGCGGGTGCAGTAGCGTTGGGAGAGCGTGTGCGGGTGCAGTAGCGTTAGGAGGTTAGGAGAGCGTGTGCGGGTGCAGTAGCGTTAGGAGAGCGTGTGCGGGTGCAGTAGCGTTAGGAGAGCGTGTGCGGGTGCAGTCGCGTTAGGAGAGCGTGTGCGGGTGCAGTAGCGTTAGGAGAGCGTGTGCGGGTGCAGTAGTGTTAGGAGAGCGTGTGCGGGTGCAGTAGCGTTAGGAGAGCGTGTGCGGGTGCAGTAGTGTTAGGAGAGCGTGTGCGGGTGCAGTAGCGTTAGGAGAGCGTGTGCGGGTGCAGTAGCGTTAGGAGAGCGTGTGCGGGTGCAGTAGTGTTAGGAGAGCGTGTGCGGGTGCAGTAGCGTTAGGAGAGCGTGTGCGGGTGCAGTAGCATTAGGAGGTTAGGAGAGCGTGTGCGGGTGCAGTAGCATTAGGAGGTTAGGAGAGCGTGTGCGGGTGCAGTAGCATTAGGAGGTTAGGAGAGCGTGTGCGGGTGCAGTAGCGTTAGGAGAGCGTGTGCGGGTGCAGTAGCGTTAGGAGGTTAGGAGAGCGTGTGCGGGTGCAGTAGTGTTAGGAGGTTAGAAGAGCGTGTGCGGGTGCAGTAGTGTTAGGAGGTTAGGAGAGCGTGTGCGGGTGCAGTAGTGGTAGGAGAGCGTGTGCGGGTGCAGTAGCGTTAGGAGAGCGTGTGCGGGTGCAGTAGTGTTAGGAGAGCGTGTGCGGGTGCAGTAGTGTTACGAGGTTAGGAGAGCGTGTGCGGGTGCAGTAGCATTAGGAGAGCGTGTGCGGTTCCAGTAGTGTTAGGAGGTTAGGAGAGCGTGTGCGGGTGCAGTAGCGTTACGAGGTTAGGAGAGCGTGTGCGGGTGCAGTAGCGTTAGGAGAGCGTGTGCGGTTGCAGTAGCGTTAGGAGGTTAGGAGAGCGTGTGCGGGTGCAGTAGTGTTAGGAGAGCGTGTGCGGGTGCAGTAGTGTTAGGAGAGCGTGTGCGGGTGCAGTAGCGTTAGGTGGTTAGGAGAGCGTGTGCGGGTGCAGTAGCGTTAGGAGGTTAGGAGAGCGTGTGCGGGTGCAGTAGTGTTAGGAGAGCGTGTGTGGGTACAGTAGCGTTAGGAGAGCGTGTGTGGGTGCAGTAGCGTTAGGAGAGCGTGTGTGGGTGCAGTAGCGTTAGGAGAGCGTGTGTGGGTGCAGTAGCGTTAGGAGAGCGTGTGCGGGTGCAGTAGTGTTAGGAGAGCGTGTGCGGGTGCAGTAGTGTTAGGAGAGCGTGTGCGGGTGCAGTAGTGTTAGGAGAGCGTGTGCGGGTGCAGTAGCGTTAGGAGAGCGTGTGCGGGTGCAGTAGCGTTAGGAGAGCGTGTGCGGGTGCAGTAGTGGTAGGAGAGCGTGTGCGGGTGCAGTAGCGTTAGGAGGTTAGAAGAGTGTGTGCGGGTGCAGTAGCGTTAGGAGAGCGTGTGCGGGTGCAGTAGCGTTAGGAGAGCGTGTGCGGGTGCAGTAGTGTTAGGAGAGCGTGTGCGGGTGCAGTAGCGTTAGGAGAGCGTGTGCGGGTGCAGTAGCATTAGGAGGTTAGGAGAGCGTGTGCGGGTGCAGTAGCATTAGGAGGTTAGGAGAGCGTGTGCGGGTGCAGTAGCATTAGGAGGTTAGGAGAGCGTGTGCGGGTGCAGTAGCGTTAGGAGAGCGTGTGCGGGTGCAGTAGCGTTAGGAGGTTAGGAGAGCGTGTGCGGGTGCAGTAGTGTTAGGAGGTTAGAAGAGCGTGTGCGGGTGCAGTAGTGTTAGGAGGTTAGGAGAGCGTGTGCGGGTGCAGTAGTGGTAGGAGAGCGTGTGCGGGTGCAGTAGTGTTAGGAGAGCGTGTGCGGGTGCAGTAGTGTTAGGAGAGCGTGTGCGGGTGCAGTAGTGTTACGAGGTTAGGAGAGCGTGTGCGGGTGCAGTAGCATTAGGAGAGCGTGTGCGGTTCCAGTAGTGTTAGGAGGTTAGGAGAGCGTGTGCGGGTGCAGTAGCGTTACGAGGTTAGGAGAGCGTGTGCGGGTGCAGTAGCGTTAGGAGAGCGTGTGCGGTTGCAGTAGCGTTAGGAGGTTAGGAGAGCGTGTGCGGGTGCAGTAGTGTTAGGAGAGCGTGTGCGGGTGCAGTAGTGTTAGGAGAGCGTGTGCGGGTGCAGTAGCGTTAGGTGGTTAGGAGAGCGTGTGCGGGTGCAGTAGCGTTAGGAGGTTAGGAGAGCGTGTGCGGGTGCAGTAGTGTTAGGAGAGCGTGTGTGGGTACAGTAGCGTTAGGAGAGCGTGTGTGGGTGCAGTAGCGTTAGGAGAGCGTGTGTGGGTGCAGTAGCGTTAGGAGAGCGTGTGTGGGTGCAGTAGCGTTAGGAGAGCGTGTGCGGGTGCAGTAGTGTTAGGAGAGCGTGTGCGGGTGCAGTAGTGTTAGGAGAGCGTGTGCGGGTGCAGTAGTGTTAGGAGAGCGTGTGCGGGTGCAGTAGCGTTAGGAGAGCGTGTGCGGGTGCAGTAGCGTTAGGAGAGCGTGTGCGGGTGCAGTAGTGGTAGGAGAGCGTGTGCGGGTGCAGTAGCGTTAGGAGGTTAGGAGAGTGTGTGCGGGTGCAGTAGCGTTAGGAGAGCGTGTGCGGGTGCAGTAGTGGTAGGAGAGCGTGTGCGGGTGCAGTAGTGTTAGGAGGTTAGGAGAGCGTGTGCGGGTGCAGTAGTGTTAGGTGGTTAGGAGAGCGTGTGCGGGTGCAGTAGTGTTAGGAGGTTAGGAGAGTGTGTGCGGGTGCAGTAGTGTTAGGTGGTTAGGAGAGCGTGTGCGGGTGCAGTAGTGTTAGGAGGTTAGGAGAGTGTGTGCGGGTGCAGTAGCGTTAGGAGAGCGTGCGCGGGTGCAGTAGCGTTAGGAGGTTAGGAGAGTGTGTGCGGGTGCAGTAGCGTTAGGAGGTTAGCAGAGCGTGTGCGGGTGCAGTAGCGTTAGGAGAGCGTGTGCGGGTGCAGTAGCGTTAGGAGGTTAGGAGAGCGTGTGCGGGTGCAGTAGCGTTAGGAGGTTAGGAGAGCGTGTGCGGGTGCAGTAGTGGTAGGAGAGCGTGTGCGGGTGCAGTAGCGTTAGGAGGTTAGGAGAGCGTGTGCGGGTGCAGTAGTGTTAGGAGAGCGTGTGCGGGTGCAGTAGCGTTAGGAGAGCGTGTGCGGGTGCAGTAGCGTTAGGAGGTTAGGAGAGCGTGTGCGGGTGCAGTAGTGTTAGGAGAGCGTGTGCGGGTGCAGTAGCGTTAGGAGAGCGTGTGCGGGTGCAGTAGCGTTAGGAGAGCGTGTGCGGTTGCAGTAGTGTTAGGAGAGCGTGTGCGGTTGCAGTAGCATTAGGAGGTTAGGAGAGCGTGTGCGGGTGCAGTAGCGTTAGGAGAGCGTGTGCGGGTGCAGTAGCGTTAGGAGAGTGTGTGCGGGTGCAGTAGTGTTGGGAGAGCGTGTGCGGGTGCAGTAGCGTTAGGAGGTTAGGAGAGCGTGTGCGGGTGCAGTAGTGTTAGGAGAGCGTGTGCGGGTGCAGTAGTGTTGGGAGAGCGTGTGCGGGTGCAGTAGTGGTAGGAGAGTGTGGGCGGGTGCAGTAGTGTTGGGAGAGCGTGTGCGGGTGCAGTAGTGGTAGGAGAGTGTGTGCGGGTGCAGTAGTGGTAGGAGAGCGTGTGCGGGTGCAGTAGTGTTAGGAGAGCGTGTGCGGGTGCAGTAGTGTTAGGAGAGCGTGTGCGGGTGCAGTAGCGTTAGGAGAGCGTGTGCGGGTGCAGTAGTGTTAGGAGAGCGTGTGCGGGTGCAGTAGTGTTAGGAGAGCGTGTGCGGGTGCAGTAGCGTTAGGAGGTTAGGAGAGTGTGTGCGGGTGCAGTAGCGTTAGGAGGTTAGGAGAGCGTGTGCGGGTGCAGTAGTGTTAGGAGAGCGTGTGCGGGTGCAGTAGCGTTAGGAGAGCATGTGCGGGTGCAGTAGTGTTAGGAGGTTAGGAGAACGTGTGCGGGTGCAGTAGTGTTGGGAGAGCGTGTGCGGGTGCAGTAGCGTTAGGAGGTTAGGAGAGCGTGTGCGGGTGCAGTAGTGTTGGGAGAGCGTGTGCGGGTGCAGTAGTGGTAGGAGAGTGTGTGCGGGTGCAGTAGTGGTAGGAGAGCGTGTGCGGGTGCAGTAGTGTTAGGAGAGCGTGTGCGGGTGCAGTAGTGTTAGGAGAGCGTGTGCGGGTGCAGTAGCGTTAGGAGAGCGTGTGCGGGTGCAGTAGTGTTAGGAGAGCGTGTGCGGGTGCAGTAGTGTTAGGAGAGCGTGTGCGGGTGCAGTAGCGTTAGGAGGTTAGGAGAGCGTGTGCGGGTGCAGTAGTGTTAGGAGAGCGTGTGCGGGTGCAGTAGTGTTAGGAGAGCGTGTGTGGGTGCAGTAGCGTTAGGAGAGTGTGTGCGGGTGCAGTAGCGTTAGGAGGTTAGGAGAGCGTGTGCGGGTGCAGTAGCGTTAGGAGAGCGTGTGCGGGTGCAGTAGTGGTAGGAGAGCGTGTGCGGGTGCAGTAGTGTTAGGAGAGCGTGTGCGGGTGCAGTAGTGGTAGGAGAGCGTGTGCGGGTGCAGTAGTGGTAGGAGAGCGTGTGCGGGTGCAGTAGTGTTAGGAGAGCGTGTGCGGGTGCAGTAGCGTTAGGAGAGCGTGTGCGGGTGCAGTAGTGTTAGGAGAGCGTGTGCGGGTGCAGTAGTGTTAGGAGAGCGTGTGCGGGTGCAGTAGTGTTAGGAGAGCGTGTGCGGGTGCAGTAGTGTTAGGAGAGCGTGTGCGGGTGCAGTAGTGTTAGGAGAGCGTGTGCGGGTGCAGTAGTGTTAGGAGGTTAGGAGAGCGTGTGCGGGTGCAGTAGTGTTAGGAGGTTAGGAGAGCGTGTGTGGGTGCAGTAGCGTTAGGAGAGCGTGTGTGGGTGCAGTAGCGTTAGGAGAGCGTGTGTGGGTGCAGTAGCGTTAGGAGAGCGTGTGCAGGTGCAGTAGCGTTAGGAGAGCGTGTGCGGGTGCAGTAGTGTTAGGAGGTTAGGAGAGCGTGTGCGGGTGCAGTAGTGTTAGGAGGTTAGGAGAGCGTGTGTGGGTGCAGTAGTGTTAGGAAAGCGTGTGCGGGTGCAGTAGCGTTAGGAGAGCGTGTGCGGGTGCAGTAGTGTTAGGAGAGCGTGTGCGGGTGCAGTAGCGTTAGGAGAGCGTGTGCGGGTGCAGTAGCGTTAGGAGAGCGTGTGCGGGTGCAGTAGTGTTAGGAGAGTGTGTGCGGGTGCAGTAGCGTTAGGAGAGCGTGTGCGGGTGCAGTAGTGTTAGGAGAGCGTGTGCGGGTGCAGTAGTGTTAGGAGAGCATGTGCGGGTGCAGTAGTGTTAGGAGGTTAGGAGAGCGTGTGCGGGTGCAGTAGTGTTAGGAGGTTAGGAGAACGTGTGCGGGTGCAGTAGTGTTAGGAGGTTAGGAGAGCGTGTGCGGGTGCAGTAGCGTTAGGAGAGCGTGTGCGGGTGCAGTAGCGTTAGGAGGTTAGGAGAGCGTGTGCGGGTGCAGTAGTGTTAGGAGGTTAGGAGAGCGTGTGCGAGTGCAGTAGTGTTAGGAGAGTGTGTGCGGGTGCAGTAGTGTTAGGAGGTTAGGAGAGCGTGTGCGGGAGCAGTAGTGTTAGGAGGTTAGGAGAGCGTGTGCGGGTGCAGTAGTGTTAGGAGAGTGTGTGCGGGTGCAGTAGTGTTAGGAGGTTAGGAGAACGTGTGCGGGTGCAGTAGTGTTAGGATGTTAGGAGAGCGTGTGCGGGTGCAGTAGTGTTAGGAGGTTAGGAGAACGTGTGCGGGTGCAGTAGTGTTAGGATGTTAGGAGAGCGTGTGCGGTTGCAGTAGCGTTAGGTGGTTAGGAGAGCGTGTGCGGGTGCAGTAGTGTTAGGAGAGCGTGTGCGGGTGCAGTAGTGGTAGGAGAGCGTGTGTGGGTGCAGTAGCGTTAGGAGAGCGTGTGCGGGTGCAGTAGCGTTAGGAGGTTAGGAGAGCGTGTGCGGGTGCAGTAGCGTTAGGAGGTTAGGAGAGCGTGTGCGGGTGCAGTAGCGTTAGGAGAGCGTGTGCGGGTGCAGTAGTGGTAGGAGAGCGTGTGTGGGTGCAGTAGCGTTAGGTGGTTAGGAGAGCGTGTGCGGGTGCAGTAGTGTTAGGAGAGCGTGTGCGGGTGCAGTAGTGGTAGGAGAGCGTGTGCGGGTGCAGTAGTGGTAGGAGAGCGTGTGTGGGTGCAGTAGCGTTAGGAGAGCGTGTGCGGGTGCAGTAGCGTTAGGAGGTTAGGAGAGCGTGTGCGGGTGCAGTAGCGTTAGGAGAGCGTGTGCGGGTGCAGTAGCGTTAGGAGAGCGGGTGTGGGTGCAGTAGTGGTAGGAGAGCGTGTGCGGGTGCAGTAGCGTTAGGAGGTTAGGAGAGCGTGTGCGGGTGCAGTAGCGTTAGGAGAGCGTGTGCGGGTGCAGTAGCGTTAGGAGAGCGTGTGCGGGTGCAGTAGCGTTAGGAGAGCGTGTGTGGGTGCAGTAGTGTTAGGAGAGTGTGTGCGGGTGCAGTAGCGTTAGGAGAGCGTGTGCGGGTGCAGTAGCGTTAGGAGGTTAGGAGAGCGTGTGCGGGTGCAGTAGCGTTAGGAGGTTAGGAGAGCGTGTGCGGGTGCAGTAGCGTTAGGAGAGCGTGTGCGGGTGCAGTAGCGTTAGGAGAGCGTGTGCGGGTGCAGTAGCGTTAGGAGGTTAGGAGAGCGTGTGCGGGTGCAGTAGCGTTAGGAGAGCGTGTGCGGGTGCAGTAGTGGTAGGAGAGCGTGTGCGGGTGCAGTAGCGTTAGGAGAGCGTGTGCGGGTGCAGTAGCGTTAGGAGAGCGTGTGCGGGTGCAGTAGTGTTAGGAGAGCGTGTGCGGGTGCAGTAGTGGTAGGAGAGCGTGTGCGGGTGCAGTAGTGTTAGGAGAGCGTGTGCGGGTGCAGTAGTGGTAGGAGAGCGTGTGCGGGTGCAGTAGTGTTAGGAGAGCGTGTGCGGGTGCAGTAGCGTTAGGAGAGCGTGTGCGGGTGCAGTAGTGTTAGGAGAGCGTGTGCGGGTGCAGTAGTGTTAGGAGGTTAGGAGAGCGTGTGCGGGTGCAGTAGTGTTAGGAGAGCGTGTGCGGGTGCAGTAGTGTTAGGAGAGCGTGTGCGGGTGCAGTAGTGTTAGGAGGTTAGGAGAGCGTGTGCGGGTGCAGTAGCGTTAGGAGAGCGTGTGCGGGTGCAGTAGCGTTAGGAGAGCGTGTGCGGGTGCAGTAGCGTTAGGAGAGCGTGTGCGGGTGCAGTAGTGTTAGGAGGTTAGGAGAGCGTGTGCGGGTGCAGTAGCATTAGGAGAGCGTGTGCGGGTGCAGTAGTGTTAGGAGAGCGTGTGCGGGTGCAGTAGTGGTAGGAGAGCGTGTGCGGGTGCAGTAGCGTTAGGAGAGTGTGTGCGGGTGCAGTAGCGTTAGGAGGTTAGGAGAGCGTGTGCGGGTGCAGTAGCGTTAGGAGGTTAGGAGAGCGTGTGCGGGTGCAGTAGCGTTAGGAGAGCGTGTGCGGGTGCAGTAGGGTTAGGAGGTTAGGAGAGCGTGTGTGGGTGCAGTAGTGTTAGGAGGTTAGGAGAACGTGTGCGGGTGCAGTAGTGTTAGGAGGTTAGGAGAGCGTGTGCGGGTGCAGTAGCGTTAGGAGAGCGTGTGCGGGTGCAGTAGCGTTAGGAGGTTAGGAGAGCGTGTGCGGGTGCAGTAGCGTTAGGAGGTTAGGAGAGCGTGTGCGGGTGCAGTAGTGTTAGGAGGTTAGGAGAGCGTGTGCGGGTGCAGTAGCGTTAGGAGGTTAGGAGAGCGTGTGCGGGTGCAGTAGCGTTAGGAGGTTAGGAGAGCGTGTGCGGGTGCAGTAGTGTTAGGAGAGCGTGTGCGGGTGCAGTAGCGTTAGGAGAGCGTGTGCGGGTGCAGAAGCGTTAGGAGGTTAGGAGAGCGTGTGCGGGTGCAGTAGTGTTAGGAGAGCGTGTGCGGGTGCAGTAGCGTTAGGAGAGCGTGTGCGGGTGCAGTAGCGTTAGGAGAGCGTGTGCGGTTGCAGTAGTGTTAGGAGAGCGTGTGCGGTTGCAGTAGCGTTAGGAGGTTAGGAGAGCGTGTGCGGGTGCAGTAGCGTTAGGAGAGCGTGTGCGGGTGCAGTAGCGTTAGGAGAGTGTGTGCGGGTGCAGTAGTGTTGGGAGAGCGTGTGCGGGTGCAGTAGCGTTAGGAGGTTAGGAGAGCGTGTGCGGGTGCAGTAGTGTTAGGAGAGCGTGTGCGGGTGCAGTAGTGTTGGGAGAGCGTGTGCGGGTGCAGTAGTGGTAGGAGAGTGTGGGCGGGTGCAGTAGTGTTGGGAGAGCGTGTGCGGGTGCAGTAGTGGTAGGAGAGTGTGTGCGGGTGCAGTAGTGGTAGGAGAGCGTGTGCGGGTGCAGTAGTGTTAGGAGAGCGTGTGCGGGTGCAGTAGTGTTAGGAGAGCGTGTGCGGGTGCAGTAGCGTTAGGAGAGCGTGTGCGGGTGCAGTAGTGTTAGGAGAGTGTGTGCGGGTCCAGTAGTGTTAGGAGAGCGTGTGCGGGTGCAGTAGCGTTAGGAGGTTAGGAGAGTGTGTGCGGGTGCAGTAGCGTTAGGAGGTTAGGAGAGCGTGTGCGGGTGCAGTAGTGTTAGGAGAGCGTGTGCGGGTGCAGTAGCGTTAGGAGAGCGTGTGCGGGTGCAGTAGTGTTAGGAGGTTAGGAGAACGTGTGTGGGTGCAGTAGCGTTAGGAGGTTAGGAGAGCGTGTGCGGGTGCAGTAGCGTTAGGAGGTTAGGAGAGCGTGTGCGGGTGCAGTAGCGTTAGGAGGTTAGGAGAGCGTGTGCGGGTGCAGTAGTGTTAGGAGAGCGTGTGCGGGTGCAGTAGCGTTAGGAGAGCGTGTGCGGGTGCAGTAGCGTTAGGAGGTTAGGAGAGCGTGTGCGGGTGCAGTAGTGTTAGGAGAGCGTGTGCGGGTGCAGTAGCGTTAGGAGAGCGTGTGCGGGTGCAGTAGCGTTAGGAGAGCGTGTGCGGTTGCAGTAGTGTTAGGAGAGCGTGTGCGGTTGCAGTAGCGTTAGGAGGTTAGGAGAGCGTGTGCGGGTGCAGTAGCGTTAGGAGAGCGTGTGCGGGTGCAGTAGTGTTGGTGAGAGCGTGTGCGGGTGCAGTAGCGTTAGGAGGTTAGGAGAGAGCGTGTGCGGGTGCAGTAGTGTTAGGAGAGCGTGTGCGGGTGCAGTAGTGTTGGAGGAGAGCGTGTGCGGGTGCAGTAGTGGTAGGAGAGCTGTGGCGGGTGCAGTAGTGTTGGGAGAGCGTGTGCGGGTGCAGTAGTGGTAGGAGAGTGTGTGCGGGTGCAGTAGTGGTAGGAGAGCGTGTGCGGGTGCAGTAGTGTTAGGAGAGCGTGTGCGGGTGCAGTAGTGTTAGGAGAGCGTGTGCGGGTGCAGTAGTGGTTAGGAGAGCGTGTGCGGGTGCAGTAGTCGTAGTTAGGAGAGCGTGTGCGGGTCAGTAGTGTTAGGAGAGCGTGTGCGGGTGCAGTAGCGTTAGGAGGTTAGGAGAGTCGTGTGCGGGTGCAGTAGCGTAGGAGGTTAGGAGAGCGTGTGCGGGTGCAGTAGTGTTAGGAGAGCGTGTGCGGGTGCAGTAGCGTTAGGAGAGCGTGTGCGGGTGCAGTAGTGTTAGGAGGTTAGGAGAAACGTGTGCGGGTGCAGTAGTGTTGGGAGAACGTGTGCGGGTGCAGTAGCGTTAGGAGGTTAGGAGAGCGTGTGCGGGTGCAGTAGTGTTGGAGGAGAGCGTGTGCGGGTGCAGTAGTGTTAGGAGAGCGTGTGCGGGTGCAGTAGCGTTAGGAGGTTAGGAGAGCGTGTGCGGGTGCAGTAGTGTTAGGAGAGCGTGTGCGGGTGCAGTAGCGTTAGGAGAGCGTGTGCGGGTTGCAGTAGTGTTAGGAGAGCGTGTGCGGGTGCAGTAGTGTTAGGAGGAGCGTGTGCGGGTGCAGTAGCGTTAGGAGGTTAGGAGAGCGTGTGCGGGGTGCAGTAGTGTTAGGAGAGCGTGTGCGGGTGCAGTAGTGTTAGGAGAGCGTGTGTGGGTGCAGTAGGTTAGGAGAGTGTGTGCGGGTGCAGTAGCGTTAGGAGGTTAGGAGAGCGTGTGCGGGTGCAGTAGCGTTAGGAGAGCGTGTGCGGGTGCAGTAGTGGTAGGAGCGGTGTGCGGGTGCAGTAGTGTTAGGAGAGCGTGTGGTGCGGTGCAGTAGTGTTAGGAGAGCGTGTGCGGGTGCAGTAGTGTTAGGAGAGCGTGTGCGGGTGCAGTAGTGTTAGGAGGTTAGGAGAGCGTGTGCGGGTGCAGTAGTGTTAGGAGGTTAGGAGAGCGTGTGTGGGTGCAGTAGCGTTAGGAGAGCGTGTGTGGGTGCAGTAGCGTAGGAGGTTAGGAGAGCGTGTGTGGGTGCAGTAGCGTTAGGAGAGCGTGTGCGGGTGCAGTAGTGTTAGGAGGTTAGGAGAGCGTGTGTGGGTGCAGTAGCGTTAGGAGAGCGTGTGCAGGTGCAGTAGCGTTAGGAGAGCGTGTGCGGGTGCAGTAGTGTTAGGAGAGCGTGTGCGGGGTGCAGTAGTGTTAGGAGAGCGTGTGCGGGTGCAGTAGTGTTAGGAGAGCGTGTGCGGGTGCAGTAGTGTTAGGAGAGCGTGTGCGGGTGCAGTAGTGTTAGGAGAGCGTGTGCGGGTGCAGTAGTGTTAGGAGGTTAGGAGAACGTGTGCGGGTGCAGTAGGTGTTAGGAGGTTAGGAGAGCGTGTGCGGGTGCAGTAGCGTTAGGAGAGCGTGTGCGGGTGATGCAGTAGCGTTAGGAGGTTAGGAGAGCGTGTGCGGGTGCAGTAGTGTTAGGAGGTTAGGAGAGCGTGTGCGGGTGCAGTAGTGTTAGGAGAGTGTGTGCGGGTGCAGTAGTGTTAGGAGGTTAGGAGAGCGTGTGCGGGAGCAGTAGTGTTAGGAGGTTAGGAGAGCGTGTGCGGGTGCAGTAGTGTTAGGGAGAGTGTGTGCGGGTGCAGTAGTGTTTAGGAGGTTAGGAGAACGTGTGCGGGTGCAGTAGTGTTAGGATGTTAGGAGAGCGTGTGCGGGGTGCAGTAGTGTTAGGAGGTTAGGAGAACGTGTGCGGGTGCAGTAGTGTTAGGATGTTAGGAGAGCGTGTGCGGTTGCAGTAGCGTTAGGTGGTTAGGAGAGCGTGTGCGGGTGCAGTAGTGTTAGGAGAGCATGTGCGGGTGCAGTAGTGTGGTAGGAGAGCGTGTGTGGGTGCAGTAGCGTTAGGAGAGCGTGTGCGGGTGCAGTAGCGTTAGGAGGTTAGGAGAGCGTGTGCGGGTGCAGTAGCGTTAGGAGGTTAGGAGAGCGTGTGCGGGTGCAGTAGCGTTAGGAGAGCGTGTGCGGGTGCAGTAGTGGTAGGAGAGCGTGTGTGGGTGCAGTAGCGTTAGGTGGTTAGGAGAGCGTGTGCGGGGTGCAGTAGTGTTAGGAGAGCGTTGTGCGGGTGCAGTAGTGGTAGGAGAGCGTGTGCGGGTGCAGTAGTGGTAGGAGAGCGTGTGTGGGGTGCAGTAGCGTTAGGAGAGCGTGTGCGGGTGCAGTAGCGTTAGGAGGTTAGGAGAGCGTGTGCGGGTGCAGTAGCGTTAGGAGAGCGTGTGCGGGTGCAGTAGCGTTAGGAGAGCGGGTGTGGGTGCAGTAGTGGTAGGAGAGCGTGTGCGGGTGCAGTAGTGTTAGGAGGTTAGGAGAGCGTGTGCGGGTGCAGTAGCGTTAGGAGGTTAGGAGAGCGTTTGCGGGTGCAGTAGCGTTAGGAGAGCGTGTGCGGGTGCAGTAGCGTTAGGAGAGCGTGTGCGGGTGCAGTAGCGTTAGGAGAGCGTGTGTGGGTGCAGTAGTGTTAGGAGAGTGTGTGCGGGTGCAGTAGCGTTAGGAGAGCGTGTGCGGGTGCAGTAGCGTTAGGAGGTTAGGAGAGCGTGTGCGGGTGCAGTAGCGTTAGGAGGTTAGGAGAGCGTGTGCGGGTGCAGTAGCGTTAGGAGAGCGTGTGCGGGTGCAGTAGCGTTAGGAGAGCGTGTGCGGGTGCAGTAGCGTTAGGAGGTTAGGAGAGCGTGTGCGGGTGCAGTAGCGTTAGGAGAGCGTGTGCGGGTGCAGTAGTGGTAGGAGAGCGTGTGCGGGTGCAGTAGCGTTAGGAGAGCGTGTGCGGGTGCAGTAGCGTTAGGAGGAGCGTGTGCGGGTGCAGTAGTGTTAGGAGAGCGTGTGCGGGTGCAGTACTGGTAGGAGAGCGTGTGCGGGTGCAGTAGTGTTAGGAGAGCGTGTGCGGGTGCAGTAGTGGTAGGAGAGCGTGTGCGGGTGCAGTAGTGTTAGGAGAGCGTGTGCGGGTGCAGTAGCGTTAGGAGAGCGTGTGCGGGTGCAGTAGTGTTAGGAGAGCGTGTGCGGGTGCAGTAGTGTTAGGAGGTTAGGAGAGCGTGTGCGGGGTGCAGTAGTGTTAGGAGAGCGTGTGCGGGTGCAGTAGTGTTAGGAGAGCGTGTGCGGGTGCAGTAGTGTTAGGAGGTTAGGAGAGCGTGTGCGGGTGCAGTAGCGTTAGGAGAGCGTGTGCGGGTGCAGTAGCGTTAGGAGAGCGTGTGCGGGTGCAGTAGCGTTAGGAGAGCGTGTGCGGGTGCAGTAGTGTTAGGAGGTTAGGAGAGCGTGTGCGGGTGCAGTAGCATTAGGAGAGCGTGTGCGGGTGCAGTAGTGTTAGGAGAGCGTGTGCGGGTGCAGTAGTGGTAGGAGAGCGTGTGCGGGTGCAGTAGCGTTAGGAGAGTGTGTGCGGGTGCAGTAGCGTTAGGAGGTTAGGAGAGCGTGTGCGGGTGCAGTAGCGTTAGGAGGTTAGGAGAGCGTGTGCGGGTGCAGTAGGGTTAGGAGGTTAGGAGAGCGTGTGCGGGTGCAGTAGCGTTAGGAGGTTAGGAGAGCGTGTGCGGGTTCAGTAGCGTTAGGAGAGCGTGTGCGGGTGCAGTAGCGTTAGGAGAGCGTGTGCGGGTGCAGTAGGGTTAGGAGGTTAGGAGAACGTGTGCGGGTGCAGTAGTGTTAGGAGGTTAGGAGAGCGTGTGCGGGAGCAGTAGTGTTAGGAGGTTAGGAGAGCGTGTGCGGGTGCAGTAGTGTTAGGAGAGCGTGTGCGGGTGCAGTAGTGTTAGGATGTTAGGAGAGCGTGTGCGGGTGCAGTAGTGTTAGGAGAGCGTGTGCGGGTGCAGTAGTGTTAGGAGAGCGTGTGCGGGTGCAGTAGCGTTAGGAGAGCGTGTGCGGGTGCAGTAGCGTTAGGAGAGCGTGTGCGGGTGCAGTAGCGTTAGGAGAGCGTGTGCGGTTGCAGTAGTGTTAGGAGGTTAGGAGAGCGTGTGCGGGTGCAGTAGCGTTAGGAGAGCGTGTGCGGGTGCAGTAGCGTTAGGAGAGTGTGTGCGGGTGCAGTAGTGTTAGGAGGTTAGGAGAGCGTGTGCGGGTGCAGTAGTGTTAGGAGAGCGTGTGCGGGTGCAGTAGCGTTAGGAGAGTGTGTGCGGGTGCAGTAGTGTTAGGAGGTTAGGAGAGCGTGTGCGGGTGCAGTAGTGTTAGGAGGTTAGGAGAGCGTGTGCGGGTGCAGTAGTGTTAGGAGGTTAGGAGAGCGTGTGCGGGTGCAGTAGCGTTAGGAGAGCGTGTGCGGGTGCAGTAGTGTTAGGAGGTTAGGAGAGCGTGTGCGGGTGCAGTAGTGTTAGGAGAGCGTGTGCGGGTGCAGTAGCGTTAGGAGGTTAGGAGAGCGTGTGCGGGTGCAGTAGTGTTAGGAGAGCGTGTGCGGGTGCAGTAGTGTTAGGAGGTTAGGAGAGCGTGTGCGGGTGCAGTAGTGTTAGGAGAGCGTGTGCGGGTGCAGTAGTGTTAGGAGGTTAGGAGAGCGTGTGCGGGTGCAGTAGCGTTAGGAGAGCGTGTGCGGGTGCAGTAGCGTTAGGAGAGCGTGTGCGGGTGCAGTAGCGTTAGGAGAGCGTGTGCGGGTGCAGTAGTGTTAGGAGAGCGTGTGCGGGTGCAGTAGCGTTAGGAGGTTAGGAGAGCGTGTGCGGGTGCAGTAGTGTTAGGAGAGCGTGTGCGGGTGCAGTAGTGTTAGGAGAGCGTGTGCGGGTGCAGTAGTGTTAGGAGAGCGTGTGCGGGTGCAGTAGTGTTAGGAGGTTAGGAGAGCGTGTGCGGGTGCAGTAGTGTTAGGAGAGCGTGTGCGGTTGCAGTAGTGTTAGGAGAGCGTGTGCGGGTGCAGTAGTGTTAGGAGAGCGTGTGCGGGTGCAGTAGTGTTAGGAGAGCGTGTGCGGGTGCAGTAGCGTTAGGAGGTTAGGAGAGCGTGTGCGGGTGCAGTAGCGTTAGGAGAGCGTGTGCGGGTGCAGTAGCGTTAGGAGAGCGTGTGCGGGTGCAGTAGCGTTAGGAGGTTAGGAGAGCGTGTGCGGGTGCAGTAGCGTTAGGAGAGCGTGTGCGGGTGCAGTAGCGTTAGGAGGTTAGGAGAGCGTGTGCGGGTGCAGTAGCGTTAGGAGAGCGTGTGCGGGTGCAGTAGCGTTAGGAGAGCGTGTGCGGGTGCAGTAGCGTTAGGAGAGCGTGTGCGGGTGCAGTAGTGTTAGGAGAGCGTGTGCGGGTGCAGTAGCGTTAGGAGGTTAGGAGAGCGTCTGCGGGTGCAGTAGTGTTAGGAGAGCGTGTGCGGGTGCAGTAGCGTTAGGAGAGCGTGTGCGGGTGCAGTAGTGTTAGGAGAGCGTGTGCGGGTGCAGTAGTGTTAGGAGAGCGTGTGCGGGTGCAGTAGCGTTAGGAGGTTAGGAGAGCGTGTGCGGGTGCAGTAGCGTTAGGAGAGCGTGTGCGGGTGCAGTAGTGTTAGGAGAGCGTGTGCGGGTGCAGTAGCGTTAGGAGGTTAGGAGAGCGTGTGCGGGTGCAGTAGCGTTAGGAGAGCGTGTGCGGGTGCAGTAGCGTTAGGAGAGCGTGTGCGGGTGCAGTAGCGTTAGGAGAGCGTGTGCGGGTGCAGTAGCGTTAGGAGGTTAGGAGAGCGTGTGCGGGTGCAGTAGTGTTAGGAGAGCGTGTGCGGGTGCAGTAGCATTAGGAGAGCGTGTGCGGGTGCAGTAGCGTTAGGAGGTTAGGAGAGCGTGTGCGGGTGCAGTAGCGTTAGGAGAGCGTGTGCGGGTGCAGTAGCGTTAGGAGGTTAGGAGAGCGTGTGCGGGTGCAGTAGCGTTAGGAGAGCGTGTGCGGGTGCAGTAGCGTTAGGAGAGCGTGTGCGGGTGCAGTAGCGTTAGGAGAGCGTGTGCGGGTGCAGTAGCGTTAGGAGAGCGTGTGCGGGTGCAGTAGCGTTAGGAGGTTAGGAGAGCGTGTGCGGGTGCAGTAGTGTTAGGAGAGCGTGTGCGGGTGCAGTAGCGTTAGGAGGTTAGGAGAGCGTGTGCGGGTGCAGTAGCGTTAGGAGGTTAGGAGAGCGTGTGCGGGTGCAGTAGCGTTAGGAGAGCGTGTGCGGGTGCAGTAGTGTTAGGATGTTAGGAGAGCGTGTGCGGGTGCAGTAGTGTTAGGATGTTAGGAGAGCGTGTGCGGGTGCAGTAGCGTTAGGAGAGCGTGTGCGGGTGCAGTAGCGTTAGGAGAGCGTGTGCGGGTGCAGTAGCGTTAGGAGAGCGTGTGCGGGTGCAGTAGCGTTAGGAGAGCGTGTGCGGGTGCAGTAGCGTTAGGAGAGCGTGTGCGGATGCAGTAGTGTTAGGAGGTTAGGAGAGTGTGTGCGGGTGCAGTAGTGTTAGGAGGTTAGGAGAGCGTGTGTGGGTGCAGTAGCGTTAGGAGAGCGTGTGCGGGTGCAGTAGTGTTAGGAGGTTAGGAGAGCGTGTGCGGGTGCAGTAGTGTTAGGAGGTTAGGAGAGCGTGTGCGGGTGCAGTAGTGTTAGGAGGTTAGGAGAGCGTGTGTGGGTGCAGTAGTGTTAGGAGAGCGTGTGCGGGTGCAGTAGTGTTAGGAGAGCGTGTGCGGGTGCAGTAGTGTTAGGAGAGCGGTGTGCGGGTGCAGTAGTGTTAGGAGGTTAGGAGAGCGTGTGCGGGTGCAGTAGCGTTAGGAGAGCGTGTGCGGGTGCAGTAGCGTTAGGAGGTTAGGAGAGCGTGTGCGGGTGCAGTAGGGTTAGGAGAGCGTGTGCGGGTGCAGTAGTGTTAGGAGAGCGTGTGCGGGTGCAGTAGTGTTAGGAGAGCGTGTGCGGGTGCAGTAGTGTTAGGAGGTTAGGAGAGTGTGTGCGGGTGCAGTAGTGTTAGGAGAGCGTGTGCGGGTGCAGTAGTGTTAGGAGAGCGTGTGCGGGTGCAGTAGTGTTAGGAGAGCGTGTGCGGGTGCAGTAGTGTTAGGAGGTTAGGAGAGTGTGTGCGGGTGCAGTAGTGTTAGGAGAGTGTGTGCGGGTGCAGTAGTGTTAGGAGGTTAGGAGAGCGTGTGCGGGTGCAGTAGTGTTAGGAGAGCGTGTGCGGGTGCAGTAGTGTTAGGAGGTTAGGAGAGTGTGTGCGGGTGCAGTAGTGTTAGGAGAGCGTGTGCGGGTGCAGTAGTGTTAGGAGAGCGTGTGCGGGTGCAGTAGTGTTAGGAGGTTAGGAGAGTGTGTGCGGGTGCAGTAGTGTTAGGAGGTTAGGAGAGCGTGTGCGGGTGCAGTAGTGTTAGGAGAGTGTGTGCGGGTGCAGTAGTGTTAGGAGGTTAGGAGAGTGTGTGCGGGTGCAGTAGTGTTAGGAGAGCGTGTGCGGGTGCAGTAGTGTTAGGAGGTTAGGAGAGCGTGTGCGGGTGCAGTAGTGTTAGGAGGTTAGGAGAGTGTGTGCGGGTGCAGTAGTGTTAGGAGGTTAGGAGAGCGTGTGCGGGTGCAGTAGCGTTAGGAGGTTAGGAGAGCGTGTGCGGGTGCAGTAGCGTTAGGAGAGCGTGTGCGGGTGCAGTAGCGTTAGGAGAGCGTGTGCGGGTGCAGTAGCGTTAGGAGGTTAGGAGAGCGTGTGCGGGTGCAGTAGTGTTAGGAGAGCGTGTGCGGGTGCAGTAGCATTAGGAGAGCGTGTGCGGGTGCAGTAGCGTTAGGAGGTTAGGAGAGCGTGTGCGGGTGCAGTAGCGTTAGGAGAGCGTGTGCGGGTGCAGTAGCGTTAGGAGGTTAGGAGAGCGTGTGCGGGTGCAGTAGCGTTAGGAGAGCGTGTGCGGGTGCAGTAGCGTTAGGAGAGCGTGTGCGGGTGCAGTAGCGTTAGGAGAGCGTGTGCGGGTGCAGTAGCGTTAGGAGAGCGTGTGCGGGTGCAGTAGCGTTAGGAGGTTAGGAGAGCGTGTGCGGGTGCAGTAGTGTTAGGAGAGCGTGTGCGGGTGCAGTAGCGTTAGGAGGTTAGGAGAGCGTGTGCGGGTGCAGTAGCGTTAGGAGGTTAGGAGAGCGTGTGCGGGTGCAGTAGCGTTAGGAGAGCGTGTGCGGGTGCAGTAGTGTTAGGATGTTAGGAGAGCGTGTGCGGGTGCAGTAGTGTTAGGATGTTAGGAGAGCGTGTGCGGGTGCAGTAGCGTTAGGAGAGCGTGTGCGGGTGCAGTAGCGTTAGGAGAGCGTGTGCGGGTGCAGTAGCGTTAGGAGAGCGTGTGCGGGTGCAGTAGCGTTAGGAGAGCGTGTGCGGGTGCAGTAGCGTTAGGAGAGCGTGTGCGGTTGCAGTAGTGTTAGGAGGTTAGGAGAGTGTGTGCGGGTGCAGTAGTGTTAGGAGGTTAGGAGAGCGTGTGTGGGTGCAGTAGCGTTAGGAGAGCGTGTGCGGGTGCAGTAGTGTTAGGAGGTTAGGAGAGCGTGTGCGGGTGCAGTAGTGTTAGGAGGTTAGGAGAGCGTGTGCGGGTGCAGTAGTGTTAGGAGGTTAGGAGAGCGTGTGTGGGTGCAGTAGTGTTAGGAGAGCGTGTGCGGGTGCAGTAGTGTTAGGAGAGCGTGTGCGGGTGCAGTAGTGTTAGGAGAGCGTGTGCGGGTGCAGTAGTGTTAGGAGGTTAGGAGAGCGTGTGCGGGTGCAGTAGCGTTAGGAGAGCGTGTGCGGGTGCAGTAGCGTTAGGAGGTTAGGAGAGCGTGTGCGGGTGCAGTAGGGTTAGGAGAGCGTGTGCGGGTGCAGTAGTGTTAGGAGAGCGTGTGCGGGTGCAGTAGTGTTAGGAGAGCGTGTGCGGGTGCAGTAGCGTTAGGAGAGCGTGTGCGGGTGCAGTAGTGTTAGGAGGTTAGGAGAGTGTGTGCGGGTGCAGTAGTGTTAGGAGAGCGTGTGCGGGTGCAGTAGTGTTAGGAGAGCGTGTGCGGGTGCAGTAGTGTTAGGAGAGCGTGTGCGGGTGCAGTAGTGTTAGGAGGTTAGGAGAGTGTGTGCGGGTGCAGTAGTGTTAGGAGAGTGTGTGCGGGTGCAGTAGTGTTAGGAGGTTAGGAGAGCGTGTGCGGGTGCAGTAGTGTTAGGAGAGCGTGTGCGGGTGCAGTAGTGTTAGGAGGTTAGGAGAGTGTGTGCGGGTGCAGTAGTGTTAGGAGAGCGTGTGCGGGTGCAGTAGTGTTAGGAGAGCGTGTGCGGGTGCAGTAGTGTTAGGAGGTTAGGAGAGTGTGTGCGGGTGCAGTAGTGTTAGGAGGTTAGGAGAGCGTGTGCGGGTGCAGTAGTGTTAGGAGAGTGTGTGCGGGTGCAGTAGTGTTAGGAGGTTAGGAGAGTGTGTGCGGGTGCAGTAGTGTTAGGAGAGCGTGTGCGGGGGTGCAGTAGTGTTAGGAGGTTAGGAGAGCGTGTGCGGGTGCAGTAGTGTTAGGAGGTTAGGAGAGTGTGTGCGGGTGCAGTAGTGTTAGGAGGTTAGGAGAGCGTGTGCGGGTGCAGTAGCGTTAGGAGGTTAGGAGAGCGTGTGCGGGTGCAGTAGTGTTAGGAGGTTAGGAGAGTGTGTGCGGGTGCAGTAGTGTTAGGAGGTTAGGAGAGCGTGTGCGGGTGCAGTAGTGTTAGGAGGTTAGGAGAGCGTGTGCGGGTGCAGTAGTGTTAGGAGAGCGTGTGCGGGTGCAGTAGTGTTAGGAGGTTAGGAGAGCGTGTGCGGGTGCAGTAGTGTTAGGAGGTTAGGAGAGTGTGTGCGGGTGCAGTAGTGTTAGGAGGTTAGGAGAGCGTGTGTGGGTGCAGTAGTGTTAGGAGAGCGTGTGCGGGTGCAGTAGTGTTAGGAGAGCGTGTGCGGGTGCAGTAGTGTTAGGAGAGCGTGTGCGGGTGCAGTAGTGTTAGGAGGTTAGGAGAGCGTGTGCGGGTGCAGTAGCGTTAGGAGAGCGTGTGCGGGTGCAGTAGCGTTAGGAGGTTAGGAGAGCGTGTGCGGGTGCAGTAGGGTTAGGAGAGCGTGTGCGGGTGCAGTAGTGTTAGGAGAGCGTGTGCGGGTGCAGTAGTGTTAGGAGAGCGTGTGCGGGTGCAGTAGTGTTAGGAGGTTAGGAGAGTGTGTGCGGGTGCAGTAGTGTTAGGAGAGCGTGTGCGGGTGCAGTAGTGTTAGGAGAGCGTGTGCGGGTGCAGTAGCGTTAGGAGAGCGTGTGCGGGTGCAGTAGTGTTAGGAGGTTAGGAGAGTGTGTGCGGGTGCAGTAGTGTTAGGAGAGCGTGTGCGGGTGCAGTAGTGTTAGGAGAGCGTGTGCGGGTGCAGTAGTGTTAGGAGAGCGTGTGCGGGTGCAGTAGTGTTAGGAGGTTAGGAGAGTGTGTGCGGGTGCAGTAGTGTTAGGAGAGTGTGTGCGGGTGCAGTAGTGTTAGGAGGTTAGGAGAGCGTGTGCGGGTGCAGTAGTGTTAGGAGAGCGTGTGCGGGTGCAGTAGTGTTAGGAGAGCGTGTGCGGGTGCAGTAGTGTTAGGAGGTTAGGAGAGTGTGTGCGGGTGCAGTAGTGTTAGGAGGTTAGGAGAGCGTGTGCGGGTGCAGTAGTGTTAGGAGAGTGTGTGCGGGTGCAGTAGTGTTAGGAGGTTAGGAGAGCGTGTGCGGGTGCAGTAGTGTTAGGAGGTTAGGAGAGTGTGTGCGGGTGCAGTAGTGTTAGGAGGTTAGGAGAGCGTGTGCGGGTGCAGTAGCGTTAGGAGGTTAGGAGAGCGTGTGCGGGTGCAGTAGTGTTAGGAGGTTAGGAGAGTGTGTGCGGGTGCAGTAGTGTTAGGAGGTTAGGAGAGCGTGTGCGGGTGCAGTAGTGTTAGGAGGTTAGGAGAGCGTGTGCGGGTGCAGTAGTGTTAGGAGAGCGTGTGCGGGTGCAGTAGTGTTAGGAGGTTAGGCGAGCGTGTGCGGGTGCAGTAGTGTTAGGAGGTTAGGAGAGTGTGTGCGGGTGCAGTAGTGTTAGGAGGTTAGGAGAACTTGTGCGGGTGCAGTAGTGTTAGGAGAGCGTGTGCGGGTGCAGTAGCGATAGGAGAGCGTGTGCGGGTGCAGTAGTGTTAGGAGAGCGTGTGCGGGTGCAGTAGTGTTAGGAGGTTAGGAGAGTGTGTGCGGGTGCAGTAGTGTTAGGAGAGCGTGTGCGGGTGCAGTAGTGTTAGGAGAGCGTGTGCGGGTGCAGTAGCGTTAGGAGAGTGTGTGCGGGTGCAGTAGTGTTAGGAGGTTAGGAGAGCGTGTGCGGGTGCAGTAGTGTTAGGAGAGCGTGTGCGGGTGCAGTAGTGTTAGGAGAGCGTGTGCGGGTGCAGTAGCGTTAGGAGAGCGTGTGCGGGTGCAGTAGCGTTAGGAGGTTAGGAGAGCGTGTGCGGGTGCAGTAGGGTTAGGAGAGCGTGTGCGGGTGCAGTAGCGTTAGGAGAGCGTGTGCGGGTGCAGTAGCGTTAGGAGAGCGTGTGCGGTTGCAGTAGTGTTAGGAGGTTAGGAGAGCGTGTGCGGGTGCAGTAGTGTTAGGAGGTTAGGAGAGCGTGTGCGGGTGCAGTAGTGTTAGGAGAGTGTGTGCGGGTGCAGTAGTGTTAGGAGGTTAGGAGAGCGTGTGCGGGTGCAGTAGTGTTAGGAGGTTAGGAGAGCGTGTGCGGGTGCAGTAGTGTTAGGAGAGCGTGTGCGGGTGCAGTAGCGTTAGGAGAGTGTGTGCGGGTGCAGTAGCGTTAGGAGAGCGTGTGCGGGTGCAGTAGTGTTAGGAGGTTAGGAGAGTGTGTGCGGGTGCAGTAGTGTTAGGAGAGCGTGTGCGGGTGCAGTAGCGTTAGGAGAGCGTGTGCGGGTGCAGTAGCGTTAGGAGAGCGTGTGCGGGTGCAGTAGTGTTAGGAGGTTAGGAGAGTGTGTGCGGGTGCAGTAGTGTTAGGAGGTTAGGAGAGCGTGTGCGGGTGCAGTAGTGGTAGGAGAGCGTGTGTAGGTGCAGTAGTGTTAGGAGAGCGTGTGCGGGTGCAGTAGTGTTAGGAGAGCGTGTGCGGGTGCAGTAGCGTTAGGAGAGCGTGTGCGGGTGCAGTAGCGTTAGGAGAGCGTGTGCGGGTGCAGTAGCGTTAGGAGAGTGTGTGCGGGTGCAGTAGTGTTAGGAGGTTAGGAGAGCGTGTGCGGGTGCAGTAGTGTTAGGAGGTTAGGAGAGCGTGTGCGGGTGCAGTAGCGTTAGGAGAGCGTGTGCGGGTGCAGTAGTGTTAGGAGGTTAGGAGAGCGTGTGCGGGTGCAGTAGCGTTAGGAGAGCGTGTGCGGGTGCAGTAGTGTTAGGAGAGCGTGTGCGGGTGCAGTAGCGTTAGGAGGTTAGGAGAGCGTGTGCGGGTGCAGTAGCGTTAGGAGGTTAGGAGAGCGTGTGCGGGTGCAGTAGTGTTAGGAGGTTAGGAGAGCGTGTGCGGGTGCAGTAGCGTTAGGAGGTTAGGAGAGCGTGTGCGGGTGCAGTAGCGTTAGGAGGTTAGGAGAGCGTGTGCGGTGCAGTAGTGTTAGGAGGTTAGGAGAGCGTGTGCGGGTTCAGTAGTGTTAGGAGGTTAGGAGAGTGTGTGCGGGTGCAGTAGTGTTAGGAGGTTAGGAGAGTGTGTGCGGGTGCAGTAGTGTTAGGAGAGCGTGTGCGGGTGCAGTAGCGTTAGGAGAGCGTGTGCGGGTGCAGTAGCGTTAGGAGAGCGTGTGCGGGTGCAGTAGCGTTAGGAGGTTAGGAGAGCGTGTGCGGGTGCAGTAGCGTTAGGAGGTTAGGAGAGCGTGTGCGGGTGCAGTAGTGTTAGGAGGTTAGGAGAGTGTGTGCGGGTGCAGTAGCGTTAGGAGGTTAGGAGAGTGTGTGCGGGTGCAGTAGCGTTAGGAGAGCGTGTGCGGGTGCAGTAGCGTTAGGAGGTTAGGAGAGTGTGTGCGGGTGCAGTAGTGTTAGGAGGTTAGGAGAGCGTGTGCGGGTGCAGTAGCGTTAGGAGAGCGTGTGCGGGTGCAGTAGCGTTAGGAGGTTAGGAGAGTGTGTGCGGGTGCAGTAGCGTTAGGAGATCGTGTGCGGGTGCAGTAGCGTTAGGAGAGTGTGTGCGGGTGCAGTAGTGTTAGGAGGTTAGGAGAGCGTGTGCGGGTGCAGTAGCATTAGGAGGTTAGGAGAGTGTGTGCGGGTGCAGTAGTGTTAGGAGGTTAGGAGAACGTGTGCGGGTGCAGTAGCGTTAGGAGGTTAGGAGAGTGTGTGCGGGTGCAGTAGTGTTAGGAGGTTAGGAGAGCGTGTGCGGGTGCAGTAGTGTTAGGAGGTTAGGAGAGCGTGTGCGGGTGCAGTAGCGTTAGGAGAGCGTGTGCGGGTGCAGTAGCGTTAGGAGAGCGTGTGCGGGTGCAGTAGTGTTAGGAGGTTAGGAGAGCGTGTGCGGGTGCAGTAGCGTTAGGAGAGCGTGTGCGGGTGCAGTAGCGTTAGGAGGTTAGGAGAGCGTGTGCGGGTGCAGTAGTGTTAGGAGGTTAGGAGAGCGTGTGCGGGTGCAGTAGCGTTAGGAGAGCGTGTGCGGGTGCAGTAGCATTAGGAGAGCGTGTGCGGGTGCAGTAGCGTTAGGAGAGCGTGTGCGTGTGCAGTAGCGTTAGGAGGTTAGGAGAGCGTGTGCGGGTGCAGTAGCGTTAGGAGGTTAGGAGAGTGTGTGCGGGTGCAGTAGCGTTAGGAGAGTGTGTGCGGGTGCAGTAGTGTTAGGAGGTTAGGAGAGCGTGTGCGGGTGCAGTAGTGTTAGGAGGTTAGGAGAGCGTGTGCGGGTGCAGTAGTGTTAGGAGGTTAGGAGAGCGTGTGCGGGTGCAGTAGCGTTAGGAGAGCGTGTGCGGGTGCAGTAGTGTTAGGAGGTTAGGAGAGCGTGTGTGGGTGCAGTAGCGTTAGGAGAGTGTGTGCGGGTGCAGTAGCGTTAGGAGAGCGTGTGCGGGTGCAGTAGTGTTAGGAGGTTAGGAGAGCGTGTGCGGGTGCAGTAGTGTTAGGAGAGCGTGTGCGGGTGCAGTAGTGTTAGGAGGTTAGGAGAGCGTGTGCGGGTGCAGTAGTGTTAGGAGGTTAGGAGAGCGTGTGCGGGTGCAGTAGTGTTAGGAGGTTAGGAGAGTGTGTGCGGGTGCAGTAGTGTTAGGAGGTTAGGAGAGCGTGTGCGGGTGCAGTAGCGTTAGGAGAGCGTGTGCGGGTGCAGTAGTGTTAGGAGGTTAGGAGAGCGTGTGCGGGTGCAGTAGCGTTAGGAGGTTAGGAGAGCGTGTGCAGGTGCAGTAGTGTTAGGAGGTTAGGAGAGCGTGTGCGGGTGCAGTAGCGTTAGGAGGTTAGGAGAGCGTGTGCAGGTGCAGTAGTGTTAGGAGGTTAGGAGAGCGTGTGCGGGTGCAGTAGTGTTAGGAGGTTAGGAGAGCGTGTGCGGGTGCAGTAGCGTTAGGAGGTTAGGAGAGCGTGTGCGGGTGCAGTAGTGTTAGGAGGTTAGGAGAGCGTGTGTGGGTGCAGTAGCGTTAGGAGAGTGTGTGCGGGTGCAGTAGCGTTAGGAGAGCGTGTGCGGGTGCAGTAGTGTTAGGTGGTTAGGAGAGCGTGTGTGGGTGCAGTAGCGTTAGGAGAGTGTGTGCGGGTGCAGTAGCGTTAGGAGAGCGTGTGCGGGTGCAGTAGTGTTAGGTGGTTAGGAGAGCGTGTGCGGGTGCAGTAGTGTTAGGAGGTTAGGAGAGCGTGTGCGGGTGCAGTAGCGTTAGGAGAGCATGTGCGGGTGCAGTAGTGTTAGGAGAGCGCGTGCGGGTGCAGTAGCGTTAGGAGAGAGTGTGCGGGTGCAGTAGTGTTAGGAGGTTAGGAGAGTGTGTGCGGGTGCAGTAGTGTTAGGAGGTTAGGAGAGCGTGTGCGGGTGCAGTAGTGTTAGGAGGTTAGGAGAGTGTGTGTGGGTGCAGTAGCGTTAGGAGAGCGTGTGCGGGTGCAGTAGTGTTAGGAGGTTAGGAGAGTGTGTGCGGGTGCAGTAGTGTTAGGAGGTTAGGAGAGCGTGTGCGGGTGCAGTAGTGTTAGGAGGTTAGGAGAGTGTGTGCGGGTGCAGTAGTGTTAGGAGGTTAGGAGAGCGCGTGCGGGTGCAGTAGCGTTAGGAGAGAGTGTGCGGGTGCAGTAGTGTTAGGTGGTTAGGAGAGCGTGTGTGGGTGCAGTAGCGTTAGGAGAGCGTGTGCGGGTGCAGTAGCGTTAGGAGGTTAGGAGAGCGTGTGCGGGTGCAGTAGTGTTAGGAGGTTAGGAGAGTGTGTGCGGGTGCAGTAGTGTTAGGAGGTTAGGAGAGCGTGTGTGGGTGCAGTAGTGTTAGGAGGTTAGGAGAGCGTGTGCGGGTGCAGTAGCGTTAGGTGGTTAGGAGAGTGTGTGCGGGTGCAGTAGTGTTAGGAGAGCGTGTGCGGGTGCAGTAGTGTTAGGAGGTTAGGAGAGCGTGTGCGGGTGCAGTAGTGTTAGGAGGTTAGGAGAGCGTGTGCGGGTGCAGTAGTGTTAGGAGGTTAGGAGAGCGTGTGCGGGTGCAGTAGTGTTAGGAGAGCGTGTGCGGGTGCAGTAGTGTTAGGAGAGCGTGTGCGGGTGCAGTAGCGTTAGGAGAGTGTGTGCGGGTGCAGTAGTGTTAGGAGGTTAGGAGAGCGTGTGCGGGTGCAGTAGTGTTAGGAGGTTAGGAGAGCGTGTGTGGGTGCAGTAGCGTTAGGAGAGTGTGTGCGGGTGCAGTAGTGTTAGGAGGTTAGGAGAGTGTGTGCGGGTGCAGTAGTGTTAGGAGAGCGTGTGCGGGTGCAGTAGTGTTAGGAGAGCGTGTGCGGGTGCAGTAGCGTTAGGAGAGTGTGTGCGGGTGCAGTAGTGTTAGGAGGTTAGGAGAGCGTGTGTGGGTGCAGTAGCGTTAGGAGAGTGTGTGCGGGTGCAGTAGTGTTAGGAGGTTAGGAGAGTGTGTGCGGGTGCAGTAGTGTTAGGAGAGCGTGTGCGGGTGCAGTAGTGTTGGGAGAGCGTGTGCCGGTGCAGTAGCGTTAGGAGAGTGTGTGCGGGTGCAGTAGTGTTAGGAGAGCGTGTGCGGGTGCAGTAGTGTTAGGAGAGCGTGTGTGGGTGCAGTAGTGTTAGGAGAGCGTGTGCGGGTGCAGTAGTGTTAGGAGAGCGTGTGCGGGTGCAGTAGTGTTAGGAGAGCGTGTGCGGGTGCAGTAGCATTAGGAGAGCGTGTGCGGTTGCAGTAGTGTTAGGAGGTTAGGAGAGCGTGTGCGGGTGCAGTAGTGTTAGGTTAGGAGAGCGTGTGCGGGAGCAGTAGCGTTAGGAGAGCGTGTGCGGTTGCAGTAGCGTTAGGAGGTTAGGAGAGTGTGTGCGGGTGCAGTAGCGTTAGGAGAGTGTGTGCGGGTGCAGTAGCGTTAGGAGAGTGTGTGCGGGTGCAGTAGTGTTAGGAGAGCGTGTGCGGGTGCAGTAGTGTTAGGAGGTTAGGAGAGCGTGTGCGGGTGCAGTAGTGTTAGGTGGTTAGGAGAGCGTGTGTGGGTGCAGTAGTGTTAGGAGGTTAGGAGAGCGTGTGCGGGTGCAGTAGCGTTAGGAGAGCGTGTGCGGGTGCAGTAGTGTTAGGAGAGCGCGTGCGGGTGCAGTAGCGTTAGGAGAGAGTGTGCGGGTGCAGTAGTGTTAGGTGGTTAGGAGAGCGTGTGTGGGTGCAGTAGCGTTAGGAGAGCGTGTGCGGGTGCAGTAGTGTTAGGAGGTTAGGAGAGCGTGTGCAGGTGCAGTAGTGTTAGGAGGTTAGGAGAGTGTGTGCGGGTGCAGTAGTGTTAGGAGGTTAGGAGAGTGTGTGCGGGTGCAGTAGCGTTAGGAGGTTAGGAGAGCGTGTGCGGGTGCAGTAGTGTTAGGAGGTTAGGAGAGCGTGTGCGGGTGCAGTAGCGTTAGGTGGTTAGGAGAGCGTGTGCGGGTGCAGTAGCGTTAGGAGGTTAGGAGAGCGTGTGCGGGTGCAGTAGTGTTAGGAGGTTAGGAGAGTGTGTGCGGGTGCAGTAGTGTTAGGAGGTTAGGAGAGCGTGTGCGGGTGCAGTAGTGTTAGGTGGTTAGGAGAGTGTGTGCGGGTGCAGTAGCGTTAGGAGAGCGTGTGCGGGTGCAGTAGTGTTAGGAGGTTAGGAGAGCGTGTGCGGGTGCAGTAGTGTTAGGAGGTTAGGAGAGCGTGTGCGGGTGCAGTAGTGTTAGGAGGTTAGGAGAGCGTGTGCGGGTGCAGTAGTGTTAGGAGGTTAGGAGAGTGTGTGCGGGTGCAGTAGTGTTAGGAGGTTAGGAGAGCGTTTGCGGGTGCAGTAGCGTTAGGTGGTTAGGAGAGCGTGTGTGGGTGCAGTAGTGTTAGGAGGTTAGGAGAGCGTGTGCGGGTGCAGTAGCGTTAGGTGGTTAGGAGAGTGTGTGCGGGTGCAGTAGCGTTAGGAGAGCGTGTGCGGGTGCAGTAGTGTTAGGAGGTTAGGAGAGCGTGTGCGGGTGCAGTAGTGTTAGGAGGTTAGGAGAGCGTGTGCGGGTGCAGTAGTGTTAGGAGGTTAGGAGAGTGTGTGCGGGTGCAGTAGTGTTAGGAGAGCGTGTGCGGGTGCAGTAGTGTTAGGAGAGCGTGTGCGGGTGCAGTAGCGTTAGGAGAGTGTGTGCGGGTGCAGTAGTGTTAGGAGGTTAGGAGAGCGTGTGTGGGTGCAGTAGCGTTAGGAGAGTGTGTGCGGGTGCAGTAGTGTTAGGAGGTTAGGAGAGTGTGTGCGGGTGCAGTAGTGTTAGGAGAGCGTGTGCGGGTGCAGTAGTGTTAGGAGAGCGTGTGCGGGTGCAGTAGTGTTAGGAGAGTGTGTGCGGGTGCAGTAGTGTTAGGAGAGCGTGTGCGGGTGCAGTAGTGTTAGGAGAGCGTGTGTGGGTGCAGTAGTGTTAGGAGAGCGTGTGCGGGTGCAGTAGTGTTAGGAGAGCGTGTGCGGGTGCAGTAGTGTTAGGAGAGCGTGTGCGGGTGCAGTAGCATTAGGAGAGCGTGTGCGGTTGCAGTAGTGTTAGGAGGTTAGGAGAGCGTGTGCGGGTGCAGTAGTGTTAGGTTAGGAGAGCGTGTGCGGGAGCAGTAGCGTTAGGAGACCGTGTGCGGTTGCAGTAGCGTTAGGAGGTTAGGAGAGTGTGTGCGGGTGCAGTAGCGTTAGGAGAGTGTGTGCGGGTGCAGTAGCGTTAGGAGAGTGTGTGCGGGTGCAGTAGTGTTAGGAGAGCGTGTGCGGGTGCAGTAGTGTTAGGAGAGCGTGTGCGGGTGCAGTAGTGTTAGGAGAGCGTGTGCGGGTGCAGTAGTGTTAGGAGAGCGTGTGCAGGTGCAGTAGTGTTAGGAGAGCGTGTGCGGGTGCAGTAGTGTTAGGAGAGCGTGTGCGGGTGCAGTAGCGTTAGGAGAGCGTGTGCGGGTGCAGTAGCGTTAGGAGAGCGTGTGCGGGTGCAGTAGTGGTAGGAGAGCGTGTGCGGGTGCAGTAGCGTTAGGAGGTTAGGAGAGTGTGTGCGGGTGCAGTAGCGTTAGGAGAGCGTGTGCGGGTGCAGTAGTGGTAGGAGAGCGTGTGCGGGTGCAGTAGTGTTAGGAGGTTAGGAGAGCGTGTGCGGGTGCAGTAGTGTTAGGTGGTTAGGAGAGCGTGTGCGGGTGCAGTAGTGTTAGGAGGTTAGGAGAGTGTGTGCGGGTGCAGTAGTGTTAGGTGGTTAGGAGAGCGTGTGCGGGTGCAGTAGTGTTAGGAGGTTAGGAGAGTGTGTGCGGGTGCAGTAGCGTTAGGAGAGCGTGCGCGGGTGCAGTAGCGTTAGGAGGTTAGGAGAGTGTGTGCGGGTGCAGTAGCGTTAGGAGGTTAGCAGAGCGTGTGCGGGTGCAGTAGCGTTAGGAGAGCGTGTGCGGGTGCAGTAGCGTTAGGAGGTTAGGAGAGCGTGTGCGGGTGCAGTAGCGTTAGGAGGTTAGGAGAGCGTGTGCGGGTGCAGTAGTGGTAGGAGAGCGTGTGCGGGTGCAGTAGCGTTAGGAGGTTAGGAGAGCGTGTGCGGGTGCAGTAGTGTTAGGAGAGCGTGTGCGGGTGCAGTAGCGTTAGGAGAGCGTGTGCGGGTGCAGTAGCGTTAGGAGGTTAGGAGAGCGTGTGCGGGTGCAGTAGTGTTAGGAGAGCGTGTGCGGGTGCAGTAGCGTTAGGAGAGCGTGTGCGGGTGCAGTAGCGTTAGGAGAGCGTGTGCGGTTGCAGTAGTGTTAGGAGAGCGTGTGCGGTTGCAGTAGCGTTAGGAGGTTAGGAGAGCGTGTGCGGGTGCAGTAGCGTTAGGAGAGCGTGTGCGGGTGCAGTAGCGTTAGGAGAGTGTGTGCGGGTGCAGTAGTGTTGGGAGAGCGTGTGCGGGTGCAGTAGCGTTAGGAGGTTAGGAGAGCGTGTGCGGGTGCAGTAGTGTTAGGAGAGCGTGTGCGGGTGCAGTAGTGTTGGGAGAGCGTGTGCGGGTGCAGTAGTGGTAGGAGAGTGTGGGCGGGTGCAGTAGTGTTGGGAGAGCGTGTGCGGGTGCAGTAGTGGTAGGAGAGTGTGTGCGGGTGCAGTAGTGGTAGGAGAGCGTGTGCGGGTGCAGTAGTGTTAGGAGAGCGTGTGCGGGTGCAGTAGTGTTAGGAGAGCGTGTGCGGGTGCAGTAGCGTTAGGAGAGCGTGTGCGGGTGCAGTAGTGTTAGGAGAGCGTGTGCGGGTGCAGT
Source organism: Ascaphus truei (assembly GCF_040206685.1). Taxonomy (NCBI): domain Eukaryota; kingdom Metazoa; phylum Chordata; class Amphibia; order Anura; family Ascaphidae; genus Ascaphus; species Ascaphus truei. Next base: position 140,824 of record NW_027456596.1, on the reverse strand, counting down.
AGTGTTAGGAGAGCGTGTGCGGGTGCAGTAGCGTTAGGAGGTTAGGAGAGTGTGTGCGGGTGCAGTAGCGTTAGGAGGTTAGGAGAGCGTGTGCGGGTGCAGTAGTGTTAGGAGAGCGTGTGCGGGTGCAGTAGCGTTAGGAGAGCATGTGCGGGTGCAGTAGTGTTAGGAGGTTAGGAGAACGTGTGCGGGTGCAGTAGTGTTGGGAGAGCGTGTGCGGGTGCAGTAGCGTTAGGAGGTTAGGAGAGCGTGTGCGGGTGCAGTAGTGTTGGGAGAGCGTGTGCGGGTGCAGTAGTGGTAGGAGAGTGTGTGCGGGTGCAGTAGTGGTAGGAGAGCGTGTGCGGGTGCAGTAGTGTTAGGAGAGCGTGTGCGGGTGCAGTAGTGTTAGGAGAGCGTGTGCGGGTGCAGTAGCGTTAGGAGAGCGTGTGCGGGTGCAGTAGTGTTAGGAGAGCGTGTGCGGGTGCAGTAGTGTTAGGAGAGCGTGTGCGGGTGCAGTAGCGTTAGGAGGTTAGGAGAGCGTGTGCGGGTGCAGTAGTGTTAGGAGAGCGTGTGCGGGTGCAGTAGTGTTAGGAGAGCGTGTGTGGGTGCAGTAGCGTTAGGAGAGTGTGTGCGGGTGCAGTAGCGTTAGGAGGTTAGGAGAGCGTGTGCGGGTGCAGTAGCGTTAGGAGAGCGTGTGCGGGTGCAGTAGTGGTAGGAGAGCGTGTGCGGGTGCAGTAGTGTTAGGAGAGCGTGTGCGGGTGCAGTAGTGGTAGGAGAGCGTGTGCGGGTGCAGTAGTGGTAGGAGAGCGTGTGCGGGTGCAGTAGTGTTAGGAGAGCGTGTGCGGGTGCAGTAGCGTTAGGAGAGCGTGTGCGGGTGCAGTAGTGTTAGGAGAGCGTGTGCGGGTGCAGTAGTGTTAGGAGAGCGTGTGCGGGTGCAGTAGTGTTAGGAGAGCGTGTGCGGGTGCAGTAGTGTTAGGAGAGCGTGTGCGGGTGCAGTAGTGTTAGGAGAGCGTGTGCGGGTGCAGTAGTGTTAGGAGGTTAGGAGAGCGTGTGCGGGTGCAGTAGTGTTAGGAGGTTAGGAGAGCGTGTGTGGGTGCAGTAGCGTTAGGAGAGCGTGTGTGGGTGCAGTAGCGTTAGGAGAGCGTGTGTGGGTGCAGTAGCGTTAGGAGAGCGTGTGCAGGTGCAGTAGCGTTAGGAGAGCGTGTGCGGGTGCAGTAGTGTTAGGAGGTTAGGAGAGCGTGTGCGGGTGCAGTAGTGTTAGGAGGTTAGGAGAGCGTGTGTGGGTGCAGTAGTGTTAGGAAAGCGTGTGCGGGTGCAGTAGCGTTAGGAGAGCGTGTGCGGGTGCAGTAGTGTTAGGAGAGCGTGTGCGGGTGCAGTAGCGTTAGGAGAGCGTGTGCGGGTGCAGTAGCGTTAGGAGAGCGTGTGCGGGTGCAGTAGTGTTAGGAGAGTGTGTGCGGGTGCAGTAGCGTTAGGAGAGCGTGTGCGGGTGCAGTAGTGTTAGGAGAGCGTGTGCGGGTGCAGTAGTGTTAGGAGAGCATGTGCGGGTGCAGTAGTGTTAGGAGGTTAGGAGAGCGTGTGCGGGTGCAGTAGTGTTAGGAGGTTAGGAGAACGTGTGCGGGTGCAGTAGTGTTAGGAGGTTAGGAGAGCGTGTGCGGGTGCAGTAGCGTTAGGAGAGCGTGTGCGGGTGCAGTAGCGTTAGGAGGTTAGGAGAGCGTGTGCGGGTGCAGTAGTGTTAGGAGGTTAGGAGAGCGTGTGCGAGTGCAGTAGTGTTAGGAGAGTGTGTGCGGGTGCAGTAGTGTTAGGAGGTTAGGAGAGCGTGTGCGGGAGCAGTAGTGTTAGGAGGTTAGGAGAGCGTGTGCGGGTGCAGTAGTGTTAGGAGAGTGTGTGCGGGTGCAGTAGTGTTAGGAGGTTAGGAGAACGTGTGCGGGTGCAGTAGTGTTAGGATGTTAGGAGAGCGTGTGCGGGTGCAGTAGTGTTAGGAGGTTAGGAGAACGTGTGCGGGTGCAGTAGTGTTAGGATGTTAGGAGAGCGTGTGCGGTTGCAGTAGCGTTAGGTGGTTAGGAGAGCGTGTGCGGGTGCAGTAGTGTTAGGAGAGCGTGTGCGGGTGCAGTAGTGGTAGGAGAGCGTGTGTGGGTGCAGTAGCGTTAGGAGAGCGTGTGCGGGTGCAGTAGCGTTAGGAGGTTAGGAGAGCGTGTGCGGGTGCAGTAGCGTTAGGAGGTTAGGAGAGCGTGTGCGGGTGCAGTAGCGTTAGGAGAGCGTGTGCGGGTGCAGTAGTGGTAGGAGAGCGTGTGTGGGTGCAGTAGCGTTAGGTGGTTAGGAGAGCGTGTGCGGGTGCAGTAGTGTTAGGAGAGCGTGTGCGGGTGCAGTAGTGGTAGGAGAGCGTGTGCGGGTGCAGTAGTGGTAGGAGAGCGTGTGTGGGTGCAGTAGCGTTAGGAGAGCGTGTGCGGGTGCAGTAGCGTTAGGAGGTTAGGAGAGCGTGTGCGGGTGCAGTAGCGTTAGGAGAGCGTGTGCGGGTGCAGTAGCGTTAGGAGAGCGGGTGTGGGTGCAGTAGTGGTAGGAGAGCGTGTGCGGGTGCAGTAGCGTTAGGAGGTTAGGAGAGCGTGTGCGGGTGCAGTAGCGTTAGGAGAGCGTGTGCGGGTGCAGTAGCGTTAGGAGAGCGTGTGCGGGTGCAGTAGCGTTAGGAGAGCGTGTGTGGGTGCAGTAGTGTTAGGAGAGTGTGTGCGGGTGCAGTAGCGTTAGGAGAGCGTGTGCGGGTGCAGTAGCGTTAGGAGGTTAGGAGAGCGTGTGCGGGTGCAGTAGCGTTAGGAGGTTAGGAGAGCGTGTGCGGGTGCAGTAGCGTTAGGAGAGCGTGTGCGGGTGCAGTAGCGTTAGGAGAGCGTGTGCGGGTGCAGTAGCGTTAGGAGGTTAGGAGAGCGTGTGCGGGTGCAGTAGCGTTAGGAGAGCGTGTGCGGGTGCAGTAGTGGTAGGAGAGCGTGTGCGGGTGCAGTAGCGTTAGGAGAGCGTGTGCGGGTGCAGTAGCGTTAGGAGAGCGTGTGCGGGTGCAGTAGTGTTAGGAGAGCGTGTGCGGGTGCAGTAGTGGTAGGAGAGCGTGTGCGGGTGCAGTAGTGTTAGGAGAGCGTGTGCGGGTGCAGTAGTGGTAGGAGAGCGTGTGCGGGTGCAGTAGTGTTAGGAGAGCGTGTGCGGGTGCAGTAGCGTTAGGAGAGCGTGTGCGGGTGCAGTAGTGTTAGGAGAGCGTGTGCGGGTGCAGTAGTGTTAGGAGGTTAGGAGAGCGTGTGCGGGTGCAGTAGTGTTAGGAGAGCGTGTGCGGGTGCAGTAGTGTTAGGAGAGCGTGTGCGGGTGCAGTAGTGTTAGGAGGTTAGGAGAGCGTGTGCGGGTGCAGTAGCGTTAGGAGAGCGTGTGCGGGTGCAGTAGCGTTAGGAGAGCGTGTGCGGGTGCAGTAGCGTTAGGAGAGCGTGTGCGGGTGCAGTAGTGTTAGGAGGTTAGGAGAGCGTGTGCGGGTGCAGTAGCATTAGGAGAGCGTGTGCGGGTGCAGTAGTGTTAGGAGAGCGTGTGCGGGTGCAGTAGTGGTAGGAGAGCGTGTGCGGGTGCAGTAGCGTTAGGAGAGTGTGTGCGGGTGCAGTAGCGTTAGGAGGTTAGGAGAGCGTGTGCGGGTGCAGTAGCGTTAGGAGGTTAGGAGAGCGTGTGCGGGTGCAGTAGCGTTAGGAGAGCGTGTGCGGGTGCAGTAGGGTTAGGAGGTTAGGAGAGCGTGTGTGGGTGCAGTAGTGTTAGGAGGTTAGGAGAACGTGTGCGGGTGCAGTAGTGTTAGGAGGTTAGGAGAGCGTGTGCGGGTGCAGTAGCGTTAGGAGAGCGTGTGCGGGTGCAGTAGCGTTAGGAGGTTAGGAGAGCGTGTGCGGGTGCAGTAGCGTTAGGAGGTTAGGAGAGCGTGTGCGGGTGCAGTAGTGTTAGGAGGTTAGGAGAGCGTGTGCGGGTGCAGTAGCGTTAGGAGGTTAGGAGAGCGTGTGCGGGTGCAGTAGCGTTAGGAGGTTAGGAGAGCGTGTGCGGGTGCAGTAGTGTTAGGAGAGCGTGTGCGGGTGCAGTAGCGTTAGGAGAGCGTGTGCGGGTGCAGAAGCGTTAGGAGGTTAGGAGAGCGTGTGCGGGTGCAGTAGTGTTAGGAGAGCGTGTGCGGGTGCAGTAGCGTTAGGAGAGCGTGTGCGGGTGCAGTAGCGTTAGGAGAGCGTGTGCGGTTGCAGTAGTGTTAGGAGAGCGTGTGCGGTTGCAGTAGCGTTAGGAGGTTAGGAGAGCGTGTGCGGGTGCAGTAGCGTTAGGAGAGCGTGTGCGGGTGCAGTAGCGTTAGGAGAGTGTGTGCGGGTGCAGTAGTGTTGGGAGAGCGTGTGCGGGTGCAGTAGCGTTAGGAGGTTAGGAGAGCGTGTGCGGGTGCAGTAGTGTTAGGAGAGCGTGTGCGGGTGCAGTAGTGTTGGGAGAGCGTGTGCGGGTGCAGTAGTGGTAGGAGAGTGTGGGCGGGTGCAGTAGTGTTGGGAGAGCGTGTGCGGGTGCAGTAGTGGTAGGAGAGTGTGTGCGGGTGCAGTAGTGGTAGGAGAGCGTGTGCGGGTGCAGTAGTGTTAGGAGAGCGTGTGCGGGTGCAGTAGTGTTAGGAGAGCGTGTGCGGGTGCAGTAGCGTTAGGAGAGCGTGTGCGGGTGCAGTAGTGTTAGGAGAGTGTGTGCGGGTCCAGTAGTGTTAGGAGAGCGTGTGCGGGTGCAGTAGCGTTAGGAGGTTAGGAGAGTGTGTGCGGGTGCAGTAGCGTTAGGAGGTTAGGAGAGCGTGTGCGGGTGCAGTAGTGTTAGGAGAGCGTGTGCGGGTGCAGTAGCGTTAGGAGAGCGTGTGCGGGTGCAGTAGTGTTAGGAGGTTAGGAGAACGTGTGTGGGTGCAGTAGCGTTAGGAGGTTAGGAGAGCGTGTGCGGGTGCAGTAGCGTTAGGAGGTTAGGAGAGCGTGTGCGGGTGCAGTAGCGTTAGGAGGTTAGGAGAGCGTGTGCGGGTGCAGTAGTGTTAGGAGAGCGTGTGCGGGTGCAGTAGCGTTAGGAGAGCGTGTGCGGGTGCAGTAGCGTTAGGAGGTTAGGAGAGCGTGTGCGGGTGCAGTAGTGTTAGGAGAGCGTGTGCGGGTGCAGTAGCGTTAGGAGAGCGTGTGCGGGTGCAGTAGCGTTAGGAGAGCGTGTGCGGTTGCAGTAGTGTTAGGAGAGCGTGTGCGGTTGCAGTAGCGTTAGGAGGTTAGGAGAGCGTGTGCGGGTGCAGTAGCGTTAGGAGAGCGTGTGCGGGTGCAGTAGTGTTGGTGAGAGCGTGTGCGGGTGCAGTAGCGTTAGGAGGTTAGGAGAGAGCGTGTGCGGGTGCAGTAGTGTTAGGAGAGCGTGTGCGGGTGCAGTAGTGTTGGAGGAGAGCGTGTGCGGGTGCAGTAGTGGTAGGAGAGCTGTGGCGGGTGCAGTAGTGTTGGGAGAGCGTGTGCGGGTGCAGTAGTGGTAGGAGAGTGTGTGCGGGTGCAGTAGTGGTAGGAGAGCGTGTGCGGGTGCAGTAGTGTTAGGAGAGCGTGTGCGGGTGCAGTAGTGTTAGGAGAGCGTGTGCGGGTGCAGTAGTGGTTAGGAGAGCGTGTGCGGGTGCAGTAGTCGTAGTTAGGAGAGCGTGTGCGGGTCAGTAGTGTTAGGAGAGCGTGTGCGGGTGCAGTAGCGTTAGGAGGTTAGGAGAGTCGTGTGCGGGTGCAGTAGCGTAGGAGGTTAGGAGAGCGTGTGCGGGTGCAGTAGTGTTAGGAGAGCGTGTGCGGGTGCAGTAGCGTTAGGAGAGCGTGTGCGGGTGCAGTAGTGTTAGGAGGTTAGGAGAAACGTGTGCGGGTGCAGTAGTGTTGGGAGAACGTGTGCGGGTGCAGTAGCGTTAGGAGGTTAGGAGAGCGTGTGCGGGTGCAGTAGTGTTGGAGGAGAGCGTGTGCGGGTGCAGTAGTGTTAGGAGAGCGTGTGCGGGTGCAGTAGCGTTAGGAGGTTAGGAGAGCGTGTGCGGGTGCAGTAGTGTTAGGAGAGCGTGTGCGGGTGCAGTAGCGTTAGGAGAGCGTGTGCGGGTTGCAGTAGTGTTAGGAGAGCGTGTGCGGGTGCAGTAGTGTTAGGAGGAGCGTGTGCGGGTGCAGTAGCGTTAGGAGGTTAGGAGAGCGTGTGCGGGGTGCAGTAGTGTTAGGAGAGCGTGTGCGGGTGCAGTAGTGTTAGGAGAGCGTGTGTGGGTGCAGTAGGTTAGGAGAGTGTGTGCGGGTGCAGTAGCGTTAGGAGGTTAGGAGAGCGTGTGCGGGTGCAGTAGCGTTAGGAGAGCGTGTGCGGGTGCAGTAGTGGTAGGAGCGGTGTGCGGGTGCAGTAGTGTTAGGAGAGCGTGTGGTGCGGTGCAGTAGTGTTAGGAGAGCGTGTGCGGGTGCAGTAGTGTTAGGAGAGCGTGTGCGGGTGCAGTAGTGTTAGGAGGTTAGGAGAGCGTGTGCGGGTGCAGTAGTGTTAGGAGGTTAGGAGAGCGTGTGTGGGTGCAGTAGCGTTAGGAGAGCGTGTGTGGGTGCAGTAGCGTAGGAGGTTAGGAGAGCGTGTGTGGGTGCAGTAGCGTTAGGAGAGCGTGTGCGGGTGCAGTAGTGTTAGGAGGTTAGGAGAGCGTGTGTGGGTGCAGTAGCGTTAGGAGAGCGTGTGCAGGTGCAGTAGCGTTAGGAGAGCGTGTGCGGGTGCAGTAGTGTTAGGAGAGCGTGTGCGGGGTGCAGTAGTGTTAGGAGAGCGTGTGCGGGTGCAGTAGTGTTAGGAGAGCGTGTGCGGGTGCAGTAGTGTTAGGAGAGCGTGTGCGGGTGCAGTAGTGTTAGGAGAGCGTGTGCGGGTGCAGTAGTGTTAGGAGGTTAGGAGAACGTGTGCGGGTGCAGTAGGTGTTAGGAGGTTAGGAGAGCGTGTGCGGGTGCAGTAGCGTTAGGAGAGCGTGTGCGGGTGATGCAGTAGCGTTAGGAGGTTAGGAGAGCGTGTGCGGGTGCAGTAGTGTTAGGAGGTTAGGAGAGCGTGTGCGGGTGCAGTAGTGTTAGGAGAGTGTGTGCGGGTGCAGTAGTGTTAGGAGGTTAGGAGAGCGTGTGCGGGAGCAGTAGTGTTAGGAGGTTAGGAGAGCGTGTGCGGGTGCAGTAGTGTTAGGGAGAGTGTGTGCGGGTGCAGTAGTGTTTAGGAGGTTAGGAGAACGTGTGCGGGTGCAGTAGTGTTAGGATGTTAGGAGAGCGTGTGCGGGGTGCAGTAGTGTTAGGAGGTTAGGAGAACGTGTGCGGGTGCAGTAGTGTTAGGATGTTAGGAGAGCGTGTGCGGTTGCAGTAGCGTTAGGTGGTTAGGAGAGCGTGTGCGGGTGCAGTAGTGTTAGGAGAGCATGTGCGGGTGCAGTAGTGTGGTAGGAGAGCGTGTGTGGGTGCAGTAGCGTTAGGAGAGCGTGTGCGGGTGCAGTAGCGTTAGGAGGTTAGGAGAGCGTGTGCGGGTGCAGTAGCGTTAGGAGGTTAGGAGAGCGTGTGCGGGTGCAGTAGCGTTAGGAGAGCGTGTGCGGGTGCAGTAGTGGTAGGAGAGCGTGTGTGGGTGCAGTAGCGTTAGGTGGTTAGGAGAGCGTGTGCGGGGTGCAGTAGTGTTAGGAGAGCGTTGTGCGGGTGCAGTAGTGGTAGGAGAGCGTGTGCGGGTGCAGTAGTGGTAGGAGAGCGTGTGTGGGGTGCAGTAGCGTTAGGAGAGCGTGTGCGGGTGCAGTAGCGTTAGGAGGTTAGGAGAGCGTGTGCGGGTGCAGTAGCGTTAGGAGAGCGTGTGCGGGTGCAGTAGCGTTAGGAGAGCGGGTGTGGGTGCAGTAGTGGTAGGAGAGCGTGTGCGGGTGCAGTAGTGTTAGGAGGTTAGGAGAGCGTGTGCGGGTGCAGTAGCGTTAGGAGGTTAGGAGAGCGTTTGCGGGTGCAGTAGCGTTAGGAGAGCGTGTGCGGGTGCAGTAGCGTTAGGAGAGCGTGTGCGGGTGCAGTAGCGTTAGGAGAGCGTGTGTGGGTGCAGTAGTGTTAGGAGAGTGTGTGCGGGTGCAGTAGCGTTAGGAGAGCGTGTGCGGGTGCAGTAGCGTTAGGAGGTTAGGAGAGCGTGTGCGGGTGCAGTAGCGTTAGGAGGTTAGGAGAGCGTGTGCGGGTGCAGTAGCGTTAGGAGAGCGTGTGCGGGTGCAGTAGCGTTAGGAGAGCGTGTGCGGGTGCAGTAGCGTTAGGAGGTTAGGAGAGCGTGTGCGGGTGCAGTAGCGTTAGGAGAGCGTGTGCGGGTGCAGTAGTGGTAGGAGAGCGTGTGCGGGTGCAGTAGCGTTAGGAGAGCGTGTGCGGGTGCAGTAGCGTTAGGAGGAGCGTGTGCGGGTGCAGTAGTGTTAGGAGAGCGTGTGCGGGTGCAGTACTGGTAGGAGAGCGTGTGCGGGTGCAGTAGTGTTAGGAGAGCGTGTGCGGGTGCAGTAGTGGTAGGAGAGCGTGTGCGGGTGCAGTAGTGTTAGGAGAGCGTGTGCGGGTGCAGTAGCGTTAGGAGAGCGTGTGCGGGTGCAGTAGTGTTAGGAGAGCGTGTGCGGGTGCAGTAGTGTTAGGAGGTTAGGAGAGCGTGTGCGGGGTGCAGTAGTGTTAGGAGAGCGTGTGCGGGTGCAGTAGTGTTAGGAGAGCGTGTGCGGGTGCAGTAGTGTTAGGAGGTTAGGAGAGCGTGTGCGGGTGCAGTAGCGTTAGGAGAGCGTGTGCGGGTGCAGTAGCGTTAGGAGAGCGTGTGCGGGTGCAGTAGCGTTAGGAGAGCGTGTGCGGGTGCAGTAGTGTTAGGAGGTTAGGAGAGCGTGTGCGGGTGCAGTAGCATTAGGAGAGCGTGTGCGGGTGCAGTAGTGTTAGGAGAGCGTGTGCGGGTGCAGTAGTGGTAGGAGAGCGTGTGCGGGTGCAGTAGCGTTAGGAGAGTGTGTGCGGGTGCAGTAGCGTTAGGAGGTTAGGAGAGCGTGTGCGGGTGCAGTAGCGTTAGGAGGTTAGGAGAGCGTGTGCGGGTGCAGTAGGGTTAGGAGGTTAGGAGAGCGTGTGCGGGTGCAGTAGCGTTAGGAGGTTAGGAGAGCGTGTGCGGGTTCAGTAGCGTTAGGAGAGCGTGTGCGGGTGCAGTAGCGTTAGGAGAGCGTGTGCGGGTGCAGTAGGGTTAGGAGGTTAGGAGAACGTGTGCGGGTGCAGTAGTGTTAGGAGGTTAGGAGAGCGTGTGCGGGAGCAGTAGTGTTAGGAGGTTAGGAGAGCGTGTGCGGGTGCAGTAGTGTTAGGAGAGCGTGTGCGGGTGCAGTAGTGTTAGGATGTTAGGAGAGCGTGTGCGGGTGCAGTAGTGTTAGGAGAGCGTGTGCGGGTGCAGTAGTGTTAGGAGAGCGTGTGCGGGTGCAGTAGCGTTAGGAGAGCGTGTGCGGGTGCAGTAGCGTTAGGAGAGCGTGTGCGGGTGCAGTAGCGTTAGGAGAGCGTGTGCGGTTGCAGTAGTGTTAGGAGGTTAGGAGAGCGTGTGCGGGTGCAGTAGCGTTAGGAGAGCGTGTGCGGGTGCAGTAGCGTTAGGAGAGTGTGTGCGGGTGCAGTAGTGTTAGGAGGTTAGGAGAGCGTGTGCGGGTGCAGTAGTGTTAGGAGAGCGTGTGCGGGTGCAGTAGCGTTAGGAGAGTGTGTGCGGGTGCAGTAGTGTTAGGAGGTTAGGAGAGCGTGTGCGGGTGCAGTAGTGTTAGGAGGTTAGGAGAGCGTGTGCGGGTGCAGTAGTGTTAGGAGGTTAGGAGAGCGTGTGCGGGTGCAGTAGCGTTAGGAGAGCGTGTGCGGGTGCAGTAGTGTTAGGAGGTTAGGAGAGCGTGTGCGGGTGCAGTAGTGTTAGGAGAGCGTGTGCGGGTGCAGTAGCGTTAGGAGGTTAGGAGAGCGTGTGCGGGTGCAGTAGTGTTAGGAGAGCGTGTGCGGGTGCAGTAGTGTTAGGAGGTTAGGAGAGCGTGTGCGGGTGCAGTAGTGTTAGGAGAGCGTGTGCGGGTGCAGTAGTGTTAGGAGGTTAGGAGAGCGTGTGCGGGTGCAGTAGCGTTAGGAGAGCGTGTGCGGGTGCAGTAGCGTTAGGAGAGCGTGTGCGGGTGCAGTAGCGTTAGGAGAGCGTGTGCGGGTGCAGTAGTGTTAGGAGAGCGTGTGCGGGTGCAGTAGCGTTAGGAGGTTAGGAGAGCGTGTGCGGGTGCAGTAGTGTTAGGAGAGCGTGTGCGGGTGCAGTAGTGTTAGGAGAGCGTGTGCGGGTGCAGTAGTGTTAGGAGAGCGTGTGCGGGTGCAGTAGTGTTAGGAGGTTAGGAGAGCGTGTGCGGGTGCAGTAGTGTTAGGAGAGCGTGTGCGGTTGCAGTAGTGTTAGGAGAGCGTGTGCGGGTGCAGTAGTGTTAGGAGAGCGTGTGCGGGTGCAGTAGTGTTAGGAGAGCGTGTGCGGGTGCAGTAGCGTTAGGAGGTTAGGAGAGCGTGTGCGGGTGCAGTAGCGTTAGGAGAGCGTGTGCGGGTGCAGTAGCGTTAGGAGAGCGTGTGCGGGTGCAGTAGCGTTAGGAGGTTAGGAGAGCGTGTGCGGGTGCAGTAGCGTTAGGAGAGCGTGTGCGGGTGCAGTAGCGTTAGGAGGTTAGGAGAGCGTGTGCGGGTGCAGTAGCGTTAGGAGAGCGTGTGCGGGTGCAGTAGCGTTAGGAGAGCGTGTGCGGGTGCAGTAGCGTTAGGAGAGCGTGTGCGGGTGCAGTAGTGTTAGGAGAGCGTGTGCGGGTGCAGTAGCGTTAGGAGGTTAGGAGAGCGTCTGCGGGTGCAGTAGTGTTAGGAGAGCGTGTGCGGGTGCAGTAGCGTTAGGAGAGCGTGTGCGGGTGCAGTAGTGTTAGGAGAGCGTGTGCGGGTGCAGTAGTGTTAGGAGAGCGTGTGCGGGTGCAGTAGCGTTAGGAGGTTAGGAGAGCGTGTGCGGGTGCAGTAGCGTTAGGAGAGCGTGTGCGGGTGCAGTAGTGTTAGGAGAGCGTGTGCGGGTGCAGTAGCGTTAGGAGGTTAGGAGAGCGTGTGCGGGTGCAGTAGCGTTAGGAGAGCGTGTGCGGGTGCAGTAGCGTTAGGAGAGCGTGTGCGGGTGCAGTAGCGTTAGGAGAGCGTGTGCGGGTGCAGTAGCGTTAGGAGGTTAGGAGAGCGTGTGCGGGTGCAGTAGTGTTAGGAGAGCGTGTGCGGGTGCAGTAGCATTAGGAGAGCGTGTGCGGGTGCAGTAGCGTTAGGAGGTTAGGAGAGCGTGTGCGGGTGCAGTAGCGTTAGGAGAGCGTGTGCGGGTGCAGTAGCGTTAGGAGGTTAGGAGAGCGTGTGCGGGTGCAGTAGCGTTAGGAGAGCGTGTGCGGGTGCAGTAGCGTTAGGAGAGCGTGTGCGGGTGCAGTAGCGTTAGGAGAGCGTGTGCGGGTGCAGTAGCGTTAGGAGAGCGTGTGCGGGTGCAGTAGCGTTAGGAGGTTAGGAGAGCGTGTGCGGGTGCAGTAGTGTTAGGAGAGCGTGTGCGGGTGCAGTAGCGTTAGGAGGTTAGGAGAGCGTGTGCGGGTGCAGTAGCGTTAGGAGGTTAGGAGAGCGTGTGCGGGTGCAGTAGCGTTAGGAGAGCGTGTGCGGGTGCAGTAGTGTTAGGATGTTAGGAGAGCGTGTGCGGGTGCAGTAGTGTTAGGATGTTAGGAGAGCGTGTGCGGGTGCAGTAGCGTTAGGAGAGCGTGTGCGGGTGCAGTAGCGTTAGGAGAGCGTGTGCGGGTGCAGTAGCGTTAGGAGAGCGTGTGCGGGTGCAGTAGCGTTAGGAGAGCGTGTGCGGGTGCAGTAGCGTTAGGAGAGCGTGTGCGGATGCAGTAGTGTTAGGAGGTTAGGAGAGTGTGTGCGGGTGCAGTAGTGTTAGGAGGTTAGGAGAGCGTGTGTGGGTGCAGTAGCGTTAGGAGAGCGTGTGCGGGTGCAGTAGTGTTAGGAGGTTAGGAGAGCGTGTGCGGGTGCAGTAGTGTTAGGAGGTTAGGAGAGCGTGTGCGGGTGCAGTAGTGTTAGGAGGTTAGGAGAGCGTGTGTGGGTGCAGTAGTGTTAGGAGAGCGTGTGCGGGTGCAGTAGTGTTAGGAGAGCGTGTGCGGGTGCAGTAGTGTTAGGAGAGCGTGTGCGTGGGGGTGCAGTAGTGTTAGGAGGTTAGGAGAGCGTGTGCGGGTGCAGTAGCGTTAGGAGAGCGTGTGCGGGTGCAGTAGCGTTAGGAGGTTAGGAGAGCGTGTGCGGGTGCAGTAGGGTTAGGAGAGCGTGTGCGGGTGCAGTAGTGTTAGGAGAGCGTGTGCGGGTGCAGTAGTGTTAGGAGAGCGTGTGCGGGTGCAGTAGTGTTAGGAGGTTAGGAGAGTGTGTGCGGGTGCAGTAGTGTTAGGAGAGCGTGTGCGGGTGCAGTAGTGTTAGGAGAGCGTGTGCGGGTGCAGTAGTGTTAGGAGAGCGTGTGCGGGTGCAGTAGTGTTAGGAGGTTAGGAGAGTGTGTGCGGGTGCAGTAGTGTTAGGAGAGTGTGTGCGGGTGCAGTAGTGTTAGGAGGTTAGGAGAGCGTGTGCGGGTGCAGTAGTGTTAGGAGAGCGTGTGCGGGTGCAGTAGTGTTAGGAGGTTAGGAGAGTGTGTGCGGGTGCAGTAGTGTTAGGAGAGCGTGTGCGGGTGCAGTAGTGTTAGGAGAGCGTGTGCGGGTGCAGTAGTGTTAGGAGGTTAGGAGAGTGTGTGCGGGTGCAGTAGTGTTAGGAGGTTAGGAGAGCGTGTGCGGGTGCAGTAGTGTTAGGAGAGTGTGTGCGGGTGCAGTAGTGTTAGGAGGTTAGGAGAGTGTGTGCGGGTGCAGTAGTGTTAGGAGAGCGTGTGCGGGTGCAGTAGTGTTAGGAGGTTAGGAGAGCGTGTGCGGGTGCAGTAGTGTTAGGAGGTTAGGAGAGTGTGTGCGGGTGCAGTAGTGTTAGGAGGTTAGGAGAGCGTGTGCGGGTGCAGTAGCGTTAGGAGGTTAGGAGAGCGTGTGCGGGTGCAGTAGCGTTAGGAGAGCGTGTGCGGGTGCAGTAGCGTTAGGAGAGCGTGTGCGGGTGCAGTAGCGTTAGGAGGTTAGGAGAGCGTGTGCGGGTGCAGTAGTGTTAGGAGAGCGTGTGCGGGTGCAGTAGCATTAGGAGAGCGTGTGCGGGTGCAGTAGCGTTAGGAGGTTAGGAGAGCGTGTGCGGGTGCAGTAGCGTTAGGAGAGCGTGTGCGGGTGCAGTAGCGTTAGGAGGTTAGGAGAGCGTGTGCGGGTGCAGTAGCGTTAGGAGAGCGTGTGCGGGTGCAGTAGCGTTAGGAGAGCGTGTGCGGGTGCAGTAGCGTTAGGAGAGCGTGTGCGGGTGCAGTAGCGTTAGGAGAGCGTGTGCGGGTGCAGTAGCGTTAGGAGGTTAGGAGAGCGTGTGCGGGTGCAGTAGTGTTAGGAGAGCGTGTGCGGGTGCAGTAGCGTTAGGAGGTTAGGAGAGCGTGTGCGGGTGCAGTAGCGTTAGGAGGTTAGGAGAGCGTGTGCGGGTGCAGTAGCGTTAGGAGAGCGTGTGCGGGTGCAGTAGTGTTAGGATGTTAGGAGAGCGTGTGCGGGTGCAGTAGTGTTAGGATGTTAGGAGAGCGTGTGCGGGTGCAGTAGCGTTAGGAGAGCGTGTGCGGGTGCAGTAGCGTTAGGAGAGCGTGTGCGGGTGCAGTAGCGTTAGGAGAGCGTGTGCGGGTGCAGTAGCGTTAGGAGAGCGTGTGCGGGTGCAGTAGCGTTAGGAGAGCGTGTGCGGTTGCAGTAGTGTTAGGAGGTTAGGAGAGTGTGTGCGGGTGCAGTAGTGTTAGGAGGTTAGGAGAGCGTGTGTGGGTGCAGTAGCGTTAGGAGAGCGTGTGCGGGTGCAGTAGTGTTAGGAGGTTAGGAGAGCGTGTGCGGGTGCAGTAGTGTTAGGAGGTTAGGAGAGCGTGTGCGGGTGCAGTAGTGTTAGGAGGTTAGGAGAGCGTGTGTGGGTGCAGTAGTGTTAGGAGAGCGTGTGCGGGTGCAGTAGTGTTAGGAGAGCGTGTGCGGGTGCAGTAGTGTTAGGAGAGCGTGTGCGGGTGCAGTAGTGTTAGGAGGTTAGGAGAGCGTGTGCGGGTGCAGTAGCGTTAGGAGAGCGTGTGCGGGTGCAGTAGCGTTAGGAGGTTAGGAGAGCGTGTGCGGGTGCAGTAGGGTTAGGAGAGCGTGTGCGGGTGCAGTAGTGTTAGGAGAGCGTGTGCGGGTGCAGTAGTGTTAGGAGAGCGTGTGCGGGTGCAGTAGCGTTAGGAGAGCGTGTGCGGGTGCAGTAGTGTTAGGAGGTTAGGAGAGTGTGTGCGGGTGCAGTAGTGTTAGGAGAGCGTGTGCGGGTGCAGTAGTGTTAGGAGAGCGTGTGCGGGTGCAGTAGTGTTAGGAGAGCGTGTGCGGGTGCAGTAGTGTTAGGAGGTTAGGAGAGTGTGTGCGGGTGCAGTAGTGTTAGGAGAGTGTGTGCGGGTGCAGTAGTGTTAGGAGGTTAGGAGAGCGTGTGCGGGTGCAGTAGTGTTAGGAGAGCGTGTGCGGGTGCAGTAGTGTTAGGAGGTTAGGAGAGTGTGTGCGGGTGCAGTAGTGTTAGGAGAGCGTGTGCGGGTGCAGTAGTGTTAGGAGAGCGTGTGCGGGTGCAGTAGTGTTAGGAGGTTAGGAGAGTGTGTGCGGGTGCAGTAGTGTTAGGAGGTTAGGAGAGCGTGTGCGGGTGCAGTAGTGTTAGGAGAGTGTGTGCGGGTGCAGTAGTGTTAGGAGGTTAGGAGAGTGTGTGCGGGTGCAGTAGTGTTAGGAGAGCGTGTGCGGGTGCAGTAGTGTTAGGAGGTTAGGAGAGCGTGTGCGGGTGCAGTAGTGTTAGGAGGTTAGGAGAGTGTGTGCGGGTGCAGTAGTGTTAGGAGGTTAGGAGAGCGTGTGCGGGTGCAGTAGCGTTAGGAGGTTAGGAGAGCGTGTGCGGGTGCAGTAGTGTTAGGAGGTTAGGAGAGTGTGTGCGGGTGCAGTAGTGTTAGGAGGTTAGGAGAGCGTGTGCGGGTGCAGTAGTGTTAGGAGGTTAGGAGAGCGTGTGCGGGTGCAGTAGTGTTAGGAGAGCGTGTGCGGGTGCAGTAGTGTTAGGAGGTTAGGAGAGCGTGTGCGGGTGCAGTAGTGTTAGGAGGTTAGGAGAGTGTGTGCGGGTGCAGTAGTGTTAGGAGGTTAGGAGAGCGTGTGTGGGTGCAGTAGTGTTAGGAGAGCGTGTGCGGGTGCAGTAGTGTTAGGAGAGCGTGTGCGGGTGCAGTAGTGTTAGGAGAGCGTGTGCGGGTGCAGTAGTGTTAGGAGGTTAGGAGAGCGTGTGCGGGTGCAGTAGCGTTAGGAGAGCGTGTGCGGGTGCAGTAGCGTTAGGAGGTTAGGAGAGCGTGTGCGGGTGCAGTAGGGTTAGGAGAGCGTGTGCGGGTGCAGTAGTGTTAGGAGAGCGTGTGCGGGTGCAGTAGTGTTAGGAGAGCGTGTGCGGGTGCAGTAGTGTTAGGAGGTTAGGAGAGTGTGTGCGGGTGCAGTAGTGTTAGGAGAGCGTGTGCGGGTGCAGTAGTGTTAGGAGAGCGTGTGCGGGTGCAGTAGCGTTAGGAGAGCGTGTGCGGGTGCAGTAGTGTTAGGAGGTTAGGAGAGTGTGTGCGGGTGCAGTAGTGTTAGGAGAGCGTGTGCGGGTGCAGTAGTGTTAGGAGAGCGTGTGCGGGTGCAGTAGTGTTAGGAGAGCGTGTGCGGGTGCAGTAGTGTTAGGAGGTTAGGAGAGTGTGTGCGGGTGCAGTAGTGTTAGGAGAGTGTGTGCGGGTGCAGTAGTGTTAGGAGGTTAGGAGAGCGTGTGCGGGTGCAGTAGTGTTAGGAGAGCGTGTGCGGGTGCAGTAGTGTTAGGAGAGCGTGTGCGGGTGCAGTAGTGTTAGGAGGTTAGGAGAGTGTGTGCGGGTGCAGTAGTGTTAGGAGGTTAGGAGAGCGTGTGCGGGTGCAGTAGTGTTAGGAGAGTGTGTGCGGGTGCAGTAGTGTTAGGAGGTTAGGAGAGCGTGTGCGGGTGCAGTAGTGTTAGGAGGTTAGGAGAGTGTGTGCGGGTGCAGTAGTGTTAGGAGGTTAGGAGAGCGTGTGCGGGTGCAGTAGCGTTAGGAGGTTAGGAGAGCGTGTGCGGGTGCAGTAGTGTTAGGAGGTTAGGAGAGTGTGTGCGGGTGCAGTAGTGTTAGGAGGTTAGGAGAGCGTGTGCGGGTGCAGTAGTGTTAGGAGGTTAGGAGAGCGTGTGCGGGTGCAGTAGTGTTAGGAGAGCGTGTGCGGGTGCAGTAGTGTTAGGAGGTTAGGCGAGCGTGTGCGGGTGCAGTAGTGTTAGGAGGTTAGGAGAGTGTGTGCGGGTGCAGTAGTGTTAGGAGGTTAGGAGAACTTGTGCGGGTGCAGTAGTGTTAGGAGAGCGTGTGCGGGTGCAGTAGCGATAGGAGAGCGTGTGCGGGTGCAGTAGTGTTAGGAGAGCGTGTGCGGGTGCAGTAGTGTTAGGAGGTTAGGAGAGTGTGTGCGGGTGCAGTAGTGTTAGGAGAGCGTGTGCGGGTGCAGTAGTGTTAGGAGAGCGTGTGCGGGTGCAGTAGCGTTAGGAGAGTGTGTGCGGGTGCAGTAGTGTTAGGAGGTTAGGAGAGCGTGTGCGGGTGCAGTAGTGTTAGGAGAGCGTGTGCGGGTGCAGTAGTGTTAGGAGAGCGTGTGCGGGTGCAGTAGCGTTAGGAGAGCGTGTGCGGGTGCAGTAGCGTTAGGAGGTTAGGAGAGCGTGTGCGGGTGCAGTAGGGTTAGGAGAGCGTGTGCGGGTGCAGTAGCGTTAGGAGAGCGTGTGCGGGTGCAGTAGCGTTAGGAGAGCGTGTGCGGTTGCAGTAGTGTTAGGAGGTTAGGAGAGCGTGTGCGGGTGCAGTAGTGTTAGGAGGTTAGGAGAGCGTGTGCGGGTGCAGTAGTGTTAGGAGAGTGTGTGCGGGTGCAGTAGTGTTAGGAGGTTAGGAGAGCGTGTGCGGGTGCAGTAGTGTTAGGAGGTTAGGAGAGCGTGTGCGGGTGCAGTAGTGTTAGGAGAGCGTGTGCGGGTGCAGTAGCGTTAGGAGAGTGTGTGCGGGTGCAGTAGCGTTAGGAGAGCGTGTGCGGGTGCAGTAGTGTTAGGAGGTTAGGAGAGTGTGTGCGGGTGCAGTAGTGTTAGGAGAGCGTGTGCGGGTGCAGTAGCGTTAGGAGAGCGTGTGCGGGTGCAGTAGCGTTAGGAGAGCGTGTGCGGGTGCAGTAGTGTTAGGAGGTTAGGAGAGTGTGTGCGGGTGCAGTAGTGTTAGGAGGTTAGGAGAGCGTGTGCGGGTGCAGTAGTGGTAGGAGAGCGTGTGTAGGTGCAGTAGTGTTAGGAGAGCGTGTGCGGGTGCAGTAGTGTTAGGAGAGCGTGTGCGGGTGCAGTAGCGTTAGGAGAGCGTGTGCGGGTGCAGTAGCGTTAGGAGAGCGTGTGCGGGTGCAGTAGCGTTAGGAGAGTGTGTGCGGGTGCAGTAGTGTTAGGAGGTTAGGAGAGCGTGTGCGGGTGCAGTAGTGTTAGGAGGTTAGGAGAGCGTGTGCGGGTGCAGTAGCGTTAGGAGAGCGTGTGCGGGTGCAGTAGTGTTAGGAGGTTAGGAGAGCGTGTGCGGGTGCAGTAGCGTTAGGAGAGCGTGTGCGGGTGCAGTAGTGTTAGGAGAGCGTGTGCGGGTGCAGTAGCGTTAGGAGGTTAGGAGAGCGTGTGCGGGTGCAGTAGCGTTAGGAGGTTAGGAGAGCGTGTGCGGGTGCAGTAGTGTTAGGAGGTTAGGAGAGCGTGTGCGGGTGCAGTAGCGTTAGGAGGTTAGGAGAGCGTGTGCGGGTGCAGTAGCGTTAGGAGGTTAGGAGAGCGTGTGCGGTGCAGTAGTGTTAGGAGGTTAGGAGAGCGTGTGCGGGTTCAGTAGTGTTAGGAGGTTAGGAGAGTGTGTGCGGGTGCAGTAGTGTTAGGAGGTTAGGAGAGTGTGTGCGGGTGCAGTAGTGTTAGGAGAGCGTGTGCGGGTGCAGTAGCGTTAGGAGAGCGTGTGCGGGTGCAGTAGCGTTAGGAGAGCGTGTGCGGGTGCAGTAGCGTTAGGAGGTTAGGAGAGCGTGTGCGGGTGCAGTAGCGTTAGGAGGTTAGGAGAGCGTGTGCGGGTGCAGTAGTGTTAGGAGGTTAGGAGAGTGTGTGCGGGTGCAGTAGCGTTAGGAGGTTAGGAGAGTGTGTGCGGGTGCAGTAGCGTTAGGAGAGCGTGTGCGGGTGCAGTAGCGTTAGGAGGTTAGGAGAGTGTGTGCGGGTGCAGTAGTGTTAGGAGGTTAGGAGAGCGTGTGCGGGTGCAGTAGCGTTAGGAGAGCGTGTGCGGGTGCAGTAGCGTTAGGAGGTTAGGAGAGTGTGTGCGGGTGCAGTAGCGTTAGGAGATCGTGTGCGGGTGCAGTAGCGTTAGGAGAGTGTGTGCGGGTGCAGTAGTGTTAGGAGGTTAGGAGAGCGTGTGCGGGTGCAGTAGCATTAGGAGGTTAGGAGAGTGTGTGCGGGTGCAGTAGTGTTAGGAGGTTAGGAGAACGTGTGCGGGTGCAGTAGCGTTAGGAGGTTAGGAGAGTGTGTGCGGGTGCAGTAGTGTTAGGAGGTTAGGAGAGCGTGTGCGGGTGCAGTAGTGTTAGGAGGTTAGGAGAGCGTGTGCGGGTGCAGTAGCGTTAGGAGAGCGTGTGCGGGTGCAGTAGCGTTAGGAGAGCGTGTGCGGGTGCAGTAGTGTTAGGAGGTTAGGAGAGCGTGTGCGGGTGCAGTAGCGTTAGGAGAGCGTGTGCGGGTGCAGTAGCGTTAGGAGGTTAGGAGAGCGTGTGCGGGTGCAGTAGTGTTAGGAGGTTAGGAGAGCGTGTGCGGGTGCAGTAGCGTTAGGAGAGCGTGTGCGGGTGCAGTAGCATTAGGAGAGCGTGTGCGGGTGCAGTAGCGTTAGGAGAGCGTGTGCGTGTGCAGTAGCGTTAGGAGGTTAGGAGAGCGTGTGCGGGTGCAGTAGCGTTAGGAGGTTAGGAGAGTGTGTGCGGGTGCAGTAGCGTTAGGAGAGTGTGTGCGGGTGCAGTAGTGTTAGGAGGTTAGGAGAGCGTGTGCGGGTGCAGTAGTGTTAGGAGGTTAGGAGAGCGTGTGCGGGTGCAGTAGTGTTAGGAGGTTAGGAGAGCGTGTGCGGGTGCAGTAGCGTTAGGAGAGCGTGTGCGGGTGCAGTAGTGTTAGGAGGTTAGGAGAGCGTGTGTGGGTGCAGTAGCGTTAGGAGAGTGTGTGCGGGTGCAGTAGCGTTAGGAGAGCGTGTGCGGGTGCAGTAGTGTTAGGAGGTTAGGAGAGCGTGTGCGGGTGCAGTAGTGTTAGGAGAGCGTGTGCGGGTGCAGTAGTGTTAGGAGGTTAGGAGAGCGTGTGCGGGTGCAGTAGTGTTAGGAGGTTAGGAGAGCGTGTGCGGGTGCAGTAGTGTTAGGAGGTTAGGAGAGTGTGTGCGGGTGCAGTAGTGTTAGGAGGTTAGGAGAGCGTGTGCGGGTGCAGTAGCGTTAGGAGAGCGTGTGCGGGTGCAGTAGTGTTAGGAGGTTAGGAGAGCGTGTGCGGGTGCAGTAGCGTTAGGAGGTTAGGAGAGCGTGTGCGGGTGCAGTAGTGTTAGGAGGTTAGGAGAGCGTGTGCGGGTGCAGTAGCGTTAGGAGGTTAGGAGAGCGTGTGCGGGTGCAGTAGTGTTAGGAGGTTAGGAGAGCGTGTGTGGGTGCAGTAGCGTTAGGAGAGTGTGTGCGGGTGCAGTAGCGTTAGGAGAGCGTGTGCGGGTGCAGTAGTGTTAGGTGGTTAGGAGAGCGTGTGTGGGTGCAGTAGCGTTAGGAGAGTGTGTGCGGGTGCAGTAGCGTTAGGAGAGCGTGTGCGGGTGCAGTAGTGTTAGGTGGTTAGGAGAGCGTGTGCGGGTGCAGTAGTGTTAGGAGGTTAGGAGAGCGTGTGCGGGTGCAGTAGCGTTAGGAGAGCGTGTGCGGGTGCAGTAGTGTTAGGAGAGCGCGTGCGGGTGCAGTAGCGTTAGGAGAGAGTGTGCGGGTGCAGTAGTGTTAGGTGGTTAGGAGAGCGTGTGTGGGTGCAGTAGCGTTAGGAGAGCGTGTGCGGGTGCAGTAGTGTTAGGAGGTTAGGAGAGTGTGTGCGGGTGCAGTAGTGTTAGGAGGTTAGGAGAGCGTGTGCGGGTGCAGTAGTGTTAGGAGGTTAGGAGAGTGTGTGCGGGTGCAGTAGTGTTAGGAGGTTAGGAGAGCGCGTGCGGGTGCAGTAGCGTTAGGAGAGAGTGTGCGGGTGCAGTAGTGTTAGGTTAGGAGAGCGTGTGCGGGTGCAGTAGCGTTAGGAGAGCGTGTGCGGGTGCAGTAGTGTTAGGTGGTTAGGAGAGCGTGTGTGGGTGCAGTAGCGTTAGGAGAGCGTGTGCGGGTGCAGTAGCGTTAGGAGGTTAGGAGAGCGTGTGCGGGTGCAGTAGTGTTAGGAGGTTAGGAGAGTGTGTGCGGGTGCAGTAGTGTTAGGAGGTTAGGAGAGCGTGTGTGGGTGCAGTAGTGTTAGGAGGTTAGGAGAGCGTGTGCGGGTGCAGTAGCGTTAGGTGGTTAGGAGAGTGTGTGCGGGTGCAGTAGTGTTAGGAGAGCGTGTGCGGGTGCAGTAGTGTTAGGAGGTTAGGAGAGCGTGTGCGGGTGCAGTAGTGTTAGGAGGTTAGGAGAGCGTGTGCGGGTGCAGTAGTGTTAGGAGGTTAGGAGAGCGTGTGCGGGTGCAGTAGTGTTAGGAGAGCGTGTGCGGGTGCAGTAGTGTTAGGAGAGCGTGTGCGGGTGCAGTAGCGTTAGGAGAGTGTGTGCGGGTGCAGTAGTGTTAGGAGGTTAGGAGAGCGTGTGCGGGTGCAGTAGTGTTAGGAGGTTAGGAGAGCGTGTGTGGGTGCAGTAGCGTTAGGAGAGTGTGTGCGGGTGCAGTAGTGTTAGGAGGTTAGGAGAGTGTGTGCGGGTGCAGTAGTGTTAGGAGAGCGTGTGCGGGTGCAGTAGTGTTAGGAGAGCGTGTGCGGGTGCAGTAGCGTTAGGAGAGTGTGTGCGGGTGCAGTAGTGTTAGGAGGTTAGGAGAGCGTGTGTGGGTGCAGTAGCGTTAGGAGAGTGTGTGCGGGTGCAGTAGTGTTAGGAGGTTAGGAGAGTGTGTGCGGGTGCAGTAGTGTTAGGAGAGCGTGTGCGGGTGCAGTAGTGTTGGGAGAGCGTGTGCGGGTGCAGTAGCGTTAGGAGAGTGTGTGCGGGTGCAGTAGTGTTAGGAGAGCGTGTGCGGGTGCAGTAGTGTTAGGAGAGCGTGTGTGGGTGCAGTAGTGTTAGGAGAGCGTGTGCGGGTGCAGTAGTGTTAGGAGAGCGTGTGCGGGTGCAGTAGTGTTAGGAGAGCGTGTGCGGGTGCAGTAGCATTAGGAGAGCGTGTGCGGTTGCAGTAGTGTTAGGAGGTTAGGAGAGCGTGTGCGGGTGCAGTAGTGTTAGGTTAGGAGAGCGTGTGCGGGAGCAGTAGCGTTAGGAGAGCGTGTGCGGTTGCAGTAGCGTTAGGAGGTTAGGAGAGTGTGTGCGGGTGCAGTAGCGTTAGGAGAGTGTGTGCGGGTGCAGTAGCGTTAGGAGAGTGTGTGCGGGTGCAGTAGTGTTAGGAGAGCGTGTGCGGGTGCAGTAGTGTTAGGAGGTTAGGAGAGCGTGTGCGGGTGCAGTAGTGTTAGGTGGTTAGGAGAGCGTGTGTGGGTGCAGTAGTGTTAGGAGGTTAGGAGAGCGTGTGCGGGTGCAGTAGCGTTAGGAGAGCGTGTGCGGGTGCAGTAGTGTTAGGAGAGCGCGTGCGGGTGCAGTAGCGTTAGGAGAGAGTGTGCGGGTGCAGTAGTGTTAGGTGGTTAGGAGAGCGTGTGTGGGTGCAGTAGCGTTAGGAGAGCGTGTGCGGGTGCAGTAGTGTTAGGAGGTTAGGAGAGCGTGTGCAGGTGCAGTAGTGTTAGGAGGTTAGGAGAGCGTGTGCGTGTGCAGTAGTGTTAGGAGGTTAGGAGAGTGTGTGCGGGTGCAGTAGCGTTAGGAGGTTAGGAGAGCGTGTGCGTGTGCAGTAGTGTTAGGAGGTTAGGAGAGTGTGTGCGGGTGCAGTAGCGTTAGGAGGTTAGGAGAGCGTGTGCGGGTGCAGTAGTGTTAGGAGGTTAGGAGAGCGTGTGCGGGTGCAGTAGCGTTAGGTGGTTAGGAGAGCGTGTGCGGGTGCAGTAGCGTTAGGAGGTTAGGAGAGCGTGTGCGGGTGCAGTAGTGTTAGGAGGTTAGGAGAGTGTGTGCGGGTGCAGTAGTGTTAGGAGGTTAGGAGAGCGTGTGCGGGTGCAGTAGTGTTAGGTGGTTAGGAGAGTGTGTGCGGGTGCAGTAGCGTTAGGAGAGCGTGTGCGGGTGCAGTAGTGTTAGGAGGTTAGGAGAGCGTGTGCGGGTGCAGTAGTGTTAGGAGGTTAGGAGAGCGTGTGCGGGTGCAGTAGTGTTAGGAGGTTAGGAGAGTGTGTGCGGGTGCAGTAGTGTTAGGAGGTTAGGAGAGCGTTTGCGGGTGCAGTAGCGTTAGGTGGTTAGGAGAGCGTGTGTGGGTGCAGTAGTGTTAGGAGGTTAGGAGAGCGTGTGCGGGTGCAGTAGCGTTAGGTGGTTAGGAGAGTGTGTGCGGGTGCAGTAGCGTTAGGAGAGCGTGTGCGGGTGCAGTAGTGTTAGGAGGTTAGGAGAGCGTGTGCGGGTGCAGTAGTGTTAGGAGGTTAGGAGAGCGTGTGCGGGTGCAGTAGTGTTAGGAGGTTAGGAGAGTGTGTGCGGGTGCAGTAGTGTTAGGAGAGCGTGTGCGGGTGCAGTAGTGTTAGGAGAGCGTGTGCGGGTGCAGTAGCGTTAGGAGAGTGTGTGCGGGTGCAGTAGTGTTAGGAGGTTAGGAGAGCGTGTGTGGGTGCAGTAGCGTTAGGAGAGTGTGTGCGGGTGCAGTAGTGTTAGGAGGTTAGGAGAGTGTGTGCGGGTGCAGTAGTGTTAGGAGAGCGTGTGCGGGTGCAGTAGTGTTAGGAGAGCGTGTGCGGGTGCAGTAGTGTTAGGAGAGTGTGTGCGGGTGCAGTAGTGTTAGGAGAGCGTGTGCGGGTGCAGTAGTGTTAGGAGAGCGTGTGTGGGTGCAGTAGTGTTAGGAGAGCGTGTGCGGGTGCAGTAGTGTTAGGAGAGCGTGTGCGGGTGCAGTAGTGTTAGGAGAGCGTGTGCGGGTGCAGTAGCATTAGGAGAGCGTGTGCGGTTGCAGTAGTGTTAGGAGGTTAGGAGAGCGTGTGCGGGTGCAGTAGTGTTAGGTTAGGAGAGCGTGTGCGGGAGCAGTAGCGTTAGGAGAGCGTGTGCGGTTGCAGTAGCGTTAGGAGGTTAGGAGAGTGTGTGCGGGTGCAGTAGCGTTAGGAGAGTGTGTGCGGGTGCAGTAGCGTTAGGAGAGTGTGTGCGGGTGCAGTAGTGTTAGGAGAGCGTGTGCGGGTGCAGTAGTGTTAGGAGAGCGTGTGCGGGTGCAGTAGTGTTAGGAGAGCGTGTGCGGGTGCAGTAGTGTTAGGAGGTTAGGAGAGTGTGTGCGGGTGCAGTAGCATTAGGAGAGCGTGTGCGGTTGCAGTAGTGTTAGGAGGTTAGGAGAGCGTGTGCGGGTGCAGTAGTGTTAGGTTAGGAGAGCGTGTGCGGGAGCAGTAGCGTTAGGAGAGCGTGTGCGGTTGCAGTAGCGTTAGGAGGTTAGGAGAGTGTGTGCGGGTGCAGTAGCGTTAGGAGAGTGTGTGCGGGTGCAGTAGCGTTAGGAGAGTGTGTGCGGGTGCAGTAGTGTTAGGAGAGCGTGTGCGGGTGCAGTAGTGTTAGGAGAGCGTGTGCGGGTGCAGTAGTGTTAGGAGAGCGTGTGCGGGTGCAGTAGTGTTAGGAGGTTAGGAGAGTGTGTGCGGGTGCAGTAGCGTTAGGAGGTTAGGAGTGCGTGTGCGGGCGCAGTAGTGTTAGGTTAGGAGAGCGTGTGCGGGAGCAGTAGCGTTAGGAGAGCGTGTGCGGTTGCAGTAGTGTTAGGAGGTTAGGAGTGCGTGTGCGGGCGCAGTAGTGTTAGGTTAGGAGAGCGTGTGCGGGAGCAGTAGCGTTAGGAGAGCGTGTGCGGTTGCAGTAGTGTTAGGAGGTTAGGAGAGCGTGTGCGGGTGCAGTAGTGTTAGGTTAGGAGAGCGTGTGCGGGTGCAGTAGTGTTAGGTTAGGAGAGCGTGTGCGGGTGCAGTAGTGTTAGGAGGTTAGGAGAGTGTGTGCGGGTGCAGTAGTGTTAGGTTAGGAGAGTGTGTGCGGGTGCAGTAGTGTTAGGTTAGGAGAGCGTGTGCGGGTGCAGTAGCGTTAGGTGGTTAGGAGAGCGTGTGCGGTTGCAGTAGCGTTAGGAGGTTAGGAGAGTGTGTGCGGGTGCAGTAGTGTTAGGAGGTTAGGAGAGCGTGTGCGGGTGCAGTAGTGTTAGGAGAGCGTGTGTGGGTGCAGTAGTGTTAGGAGAGCGTGTGCGGGTGCAGTAGTGTTAGGAGAGCGTGTGCGGGTGCAGTAGTGTTAGGAGAGCGTGTGCGGGTGCAGTAGCATTAGGAGAGCGTGTGCGGTTGCAGTAGTGTTAGGAGGTTAGGAGAGCGTGTGCGGGTGCAGTAGTGTTAGGTTAGGAGAGCGTGTGCGGGTGCAGTAGTGTTAGGTTAGGAGAGCGTGTGCGGGAGCAGTAGCGTTAGGAGAGCGTGTGCGGTTGCAGTAGCGTTAGGAGGTTAGGAGAGTGTGTGCGGGTGCAGTAGCGTTAGGAGAGTGTGTGCGGGTGCAGTAGTGTTAGGAGAGCGTGTGCGGGTGCAGTAGTGTTAGGAGAGCGTGTGCGGGTGCAGTAGTGTTAGGAGAGCGTGTGCGGGTGCAGTAGTGTTAGGAGGTTAGGAGAGTGTGTGCGGGTGCAGTAGCATTAGGAGAGCGTGTGCGGTTGCAGTAGTGTTAGGAGGTTAGGAGAGCGTGTGCGGGTGCAGTAGTGTTAGGTTAGGAGAGCGTGTGCGGGAGCAGTAGCGTTAGGAGAGCGTGTGCGGTTGCAGTAGCGTTAGGAGGTTAGGAGAGTGTGTGCGGGTGCAGTAGCGTTAGGAGAGTGTGTGCGGGTGCAGTAGCGTTAGGAGAGTGTGTGCGGGTGCAGTAGTGTTAGGAGAGCGTGTGCGGGTGCAGTAGTGTTAGGAGAGCGTGTGCGGGTGCAGTAGTGTTAGGAGAGCGTGTGCGGGTGCAGTAGTGTTAGGAGGTTAGGAGAGTGTGTGCGGGTGCAGTAGCATTAGGAGAGCGTGTGCGGTTGCAGTAGTGTTAGGAGGTTAGGAGTGCGTGTGCGGGCGCAGTAGTGTTAGGTTAGGAGAGCGTGTGCGGGAGCAGTAGTGTTAGGAGGTTAGGAGAGCGTGTGCGGGTGCAGTAGTGTTAGGAGGTTAGGAGAGTGTGTGCGGGTGCAGTAGTGTTAGGTTAGGAGAGCGTGTGCGGGTGCAGTAGTGTTAGGAGAGCGTGTGCGGTTGCAGTAGCGTTAGGAGGTTAGGAGAGTGTGTGCGGGTGCAGTAGTGTTAGGAGGTTAGGAGAGCGTGTGCGGGTGCAGTAGTGTTAGGAGGTTAGGAGAGCGTGTGTGGGTGCAGTAGCGTTAGGAGGTTAGGAGAGCGTGTGTGGGTGCAGTAGCGTTAGGAGAGCGTGTGCGATGTAGTAGTGTTAGGAGGTTAGGAGAGCGTGTGCGGGTGCAGTAGCGTTAGGAGTTTAGGAGAGCGTGTGCGATGCAGTAGTGTTAGGAGAGTGTGTGCGGGTGAGTCCCTCAATGAGTCCCTGCTTCAGCATAGGTGGTGCAAACAGAGGCTCAATCTTCGACCTGTGCTGAAGCAGGGATATCCTGCAAACCTGACCTGTTGGTGGCCCTTGAGGACTGGACTTGGCCCCTGCTGCAGAGGCTATTTAGAGTAGTGCCTGTACCCACGCCTGTCAGCGGGTGCTGATGTACAAGCAGAGAGGGAGCAGACAGCCGCGGATCGTTAGGACACTTACCTAGTTTAATCACAACAATGCTGGGATGTTTTGCTGCCAAATCATGAAGTTTCTGTAAATATAAAGATGCAGCGATGCAGTTAATTGAACA
Organism: Ascaphus truei; assembly: GCF_040206685.1. NCBI lineage: Eukaryota > Metazoa > Chordata > Amphibia > Anura > Ascaphidae > Ascaphus > Ascaphus truei. The sequence goes on along the minus strand of NW_027456596.1, from coordinate 114,818 downwards.
CAGTGTGAAATAATCAGCGGTGGATGTGACACTGAGCATCTGGCTATGTGGGCTTAGCTCAGTCAGTAACAAGAGTTACACAGAAACATAAACTTCACTCCTTACGGATAACTGTTACTAAATATTTTAGTGTCGCAAATACATGTCCACGAGAGATAGAGAGATATTTAGGAAACTGAAATAAATCAATAATACAGCATAATTGGGGACGCTATTAGACAAATACCATTATAATATTTATTTTGAAGTGATGTAATTTCTTTTACGAATAATTTTTTATCGTGTCCCGGTTTCTACTTTTGAAAATCTGGTCACCCGATCTTTGGGAGGAACGTAACTCCTGTAGTTTATCCGTTATCAATCTACCCCACGCAGCACCCATTCCTGCTCAGTGTGAACAGCGTTTCCCCCCATAAATATCTGATCCTTACCTTATTCTGGGGGGGCGCAGGATCCCGACACGTGGCAAAGATTTGCTTCGGAGGGACTGGCTGGTTTAGGAGCTGACGGACTATTTCCAGCCCGATCCCCCGGTTACACCCTGTGATCAGGATTCTTTGCGGGGCCATGTTACTTGGGACTCGTTGTCTAATTATAAGACGCACTCGCTGTTTAATTCTCTCCAGCTCTGACCCTGTAATTTAAACTCTCTGACGCTCCTCCCCCTCCCTACAGCGATCTCATCATTACATCCCCTATGTAACATGAGTCAGCAGATTTATAAGGTTAGCAAAGAAAATATCACCTGTGAGCACATTCACATGTTTCAGGGACGCCCACAACCTGCCTTTCCCCATTATCTCTCAACAGAAAAAAGCGCAAACCCAAAAAACTCTGTATCAATGTGTTAGTGATTAAATGAATACAAATAAATACAAATAGTATCACCATGCAGGGGAAATGCAGCTTATTTTAGGGGGAGTTTCTGAACAGGGAAAAAGGAGACCAAAAGCGCACCAGCACAAACGGAGCAGGAAGGACCCAAAACGGAAAATGATTAAAAGGGCACTTTAATGTGACAAAAGACCCATCCAACGCGTTTCGAACGTCACAGCGTTTCTTTTTCTGAACAGCCCACAGGTGGGCGTCAAAAGCACTTCAAAGCGCAGGAACTCCCCGCCATCAAGAAAAATAGAAACAAATATACACAGTGCAAATGTGCGCAATTCTAAACGTGATGATTGATGAAACCTTAGAGCGCCCGCTCGCATGGTAGAGAAATTTATCAGGCGTTTTCAGATTCAATCTGGTGTAGATCTAGATGGATTTAGTATCACTTGATCTCGCCAAATCATAGAAAAGAAGAAGAGGTGCACATAGTATAATACAGCTTTGTGCTACAAATAGTTTGAGCAGTGAGCTCATTCTATTCTCATGCTCCACAGAAACAGCAGTTTTGACCACGCTGGGTCTGAAGTAAACGGCGTCCCGTTCATGCCCGGCTTCCCGATCCTGCGTGGCGTCCCGATCCTGCGCGGCGTCCTGATCCTGCGCGGCGTCACAATCATGCGCGGCTTCACGATCCTGTCCGGCGTCCCGATCCTGCGTGGCGTCCCGATCCTGCGCGGCTTCCCGATCCTGCCCGGCGTCCCGATCCTGCCCGGAGTCCCGATCCTGCCCGGAGTCCCGATCCTGCCCGGAGTCCCGATCCTGGCCGGCTTCCCGATCCTGCCCGGCGCCCCGATCGTGCCCGGCGTCCCGATTCTGCCCGGCGCCCCGATCCTTCCCGGCGCCCCGAACATGCCCGGCGTCCCGATCATATAAAAACGTATATTTGTTTCTATTTTGTCATGATTGTGGAGAGTTCTTGTGCTTTGAAGTTCTGTTGATGCCCATTATCTCCCAGCATGCAATGCTTCCACTGCAGCCTGGGTAGTTATGCAAATGAGTATTCCGTGTGTCACCTTCTGCTTTTTGTCCATTTTAAGAGGGACCCCATAAGCTTCTGCCTGCCGCATTTTACCGCGTTTTCAGCACTGCCTGGGTTAGAAATGGACGAGGAGGAAAAAGTGACCCACAGTGAGTGCTCATTTGCATGTCATTACCCAGAATCCCTTACTGCATTGGAAGCAGTGTATGCTAAGAGATAATGGGGAAGGGCAGGGTTGCAGAGCTGTCTGAGACGTGTGACTGTGCTCACAGTTGGTTTTTGTATTTGCTGCACACTGTGTGGTGCAGGGTTTGTGTCGCTTTTTTACTCACCGTAACTAGGGTTGCCAGGTGTCTGGTATTGAACCGGACTGTCCTGTATTTGGATACTTTGTCCAGTAAAAAATGAGAGGTACTGTAATACTGGACATGTATGTGCCCGGTATTACCTCCCTGGACATTTATTTATAATAATGTTTTACCAGGAAGTAATACAGTGAGAGTTACCTCTCGTTTCCCAGTATGTCCTGGGCACAGAGTTATAACTATACATGGTTACATTAAAAAACAGGGTTATACAGTCACTTCACAGATATTTCATGGACAGATAGAGTTGGAAAATTGGGTACAGTGGATAAAGGGCTTGTGAGTTTCAGATAGAAATAGAGCAGCTTCAACATCACTTTAACATCAACCAACATCAGCCGAACAGCAGCAAATGTCTCACACCCTTTGGCTGCACTTCGGCTGCGCCAAAGGCTGTGCGCCTTTGGGGCAACGCATATGTAGGCTGGGGTGGGTGAGATTGAGTCTGATGCATCTGTGAACAAAAAGATCTTTCTTTGTGTCCCCTTGGCTCATTAAAATTCCAGTGGGTGGGGCTTGAGTCATAGTTAGGGTGACCAGGTGTCCCGTTTTAGCCGGGACAGGCCCATTTTTTTAATGGCTGTCCCGGTTTTTTAATGGCTGTCCCGGCTGCCCCGCATTTTTTTAAATGTCCCGTTTTTTGTGTGGCTGTTACGGATTTGGCCATCAGAGCAGGGGGGGGGGGGGCAGCAGAGAGTACAGAATGCTGGCAGAGAGGAGAGCAGGAGGAGAGAGGAGAGCAGGAGGAGAGAGGAGGCCGGTGTGACTGCAGAGGGTGGGGGCGGGGTTAGTGACTGCAGAGGGTGGGGTTAGCTGCAGATGGTGGGGGCGGGGTTAGTGAATGCAGATGGTGGGGGTGGGGTTAGCTGCAGATGGTGGGGGCGGGGTTAGCTGCAGAGGGTGGGGGCGGGGTTAGCTGCAGATGGTGGGGGCGGGGTTAGCTGCAGATGGTGGGGGCGGGGTTAGCTGCAGAGGGTGGGGGCGGGGTTAGCTGCAGATGGTGGGGGCGGGGTTAGCTGCAGAGGGTGGGGGCGGGGTTAGATGCAGAGGGTGGGGGCGGGGTTAGCTGCAGATGGTGGGGGCGGGGTTAGCTGCAGATGGTGGGGGCGGGGTTAGCTGCAGAGGGTGGGGGCGGGGTTAGCTGCAGAGGGTGGGGGCGGGGTTAGCTGCAGATGGTGGGGGCGGGGTTAGTGACTGCAGAGGGTGCGTGTGGGGTTAGTGACTGCAGAGGGTGGGGGCGGGGTTAGTGACTGCAGAGGGTGGGGGCGGGGTTAGCTACAGATGGTGGGGGTGGGGTTAGCTGCAGATGGTGGGGGCGGGGTTAGCTGCAGAGGGTGGGGGCGGGGTTAGCTGCAGAGGGTGGGGGCGGGGTTAGCTGCAGATGGTGGGGGCGGGGTTAGCTGCAGAGGGTGGGGGCGGGGTTAGCTGCAGAGTGTGGGGGCGGGGTTAGCTGCAGATGGTGGGGGCGGGGTTAGTGACTGCAGAGGGTGCGTGTGGGGTTAGTGACTGCAGCGGGTGGGGGCGGGGTTAGCTGCAGATGGTGGGGGCGGGGTTAGTGACTGCAGAGGGTGGGGGCGGGGTTAGTGACTGCAGAGGGTGGGGGCGGGGTTATCTGCAGAGGGTGGGGGCGGGGTTATCTGCAGAGGGTGGGGGCGGGGTTAGCTGCAGAGGGTGCGTGTTGGGTTAGTGACTGCAGAGGGTGGGGGCGGGGTTAGCTGCAGAGGGTGGGGGCAGGGTTAGCTGCAGAGGGTGGGGGCAGGGTTAGCTGCAGAGGGTGGGGGCGGGGTTAGCTGCAGAGGGTGGGGGCGGGGTTAGCTGCAGATGGTGGGGGCGGGGTTAGTGAATGCAGAGGGTGGGGGCGGGGTTAGCTGCAGATGGTGGGGGCGGGCTTAGTGACTGCAGAGGGTGGGGGCAGGGTTAGCTGCAGATGGTGGGGGTGGGGTTAGCTGCAGATGGTGGGGGCAGGGTTAGCTGCAGATGGTGGGGGCGGGGTTAGTGAATGCAGAGGGTGGGGGCGGGGTTAGCTGCAGATGGTGGGGGCGGGCTTAGTGACTGCAGAGGGTGGGGGCAGGGTTAGCTGCAGATGGTGGGGGTGGGGTTAGCTGCAGATGGTGGGGGCAGGGTTAGCTGCAGAGGGTGGGGGCGGGGTTAGCTGCAGAGGGTGGGGGCGGGGTTAGCTGCAGAGGGTGGGGGCGGGGTTAGCTGCAGAGGGTGGGGGCGGGGTTAGCTGCAGAGGGTGGGGGCAGGGTTAGCTGCAGATGGTGGGGGCGGGGTTAGCTGCAGAGGGTGGGGGAGGGGGTTAGCTGCAGAGGGTGGGGGCGGGGTTAGCTGCAGATGGTGGGGGCGGGGTTAGTGATTGCAGAGGATGTGTGTGGGGTTAGTGACTGCAGAGGGTGGGGGCGGGGTTAGCTGCAGATGGTGGGGGCGGGGTTAGTGACTGCAGAGGGTGGGGGCGGGGTTAGTGACTGCAGAGGGTGGGGGCGGGGTTAGTGACTGCAGAGGGTGGGGGCGGGGTTATCTGCAGAGGGTGGGGGCGGGGTTATCTGCAGAGGGTGGGGGCGGGGTTAGCTGCAGAGGGTAGGGGTGGGGTTATCTGCAGAGAGTGGGGGCGGGGTTAGTGACTGCAGAGGGTGCGTGTGGGGTTAGTGACTGCAGAGGGTGGGGGCGGGGTTAGTGACTGCAGAGGGTGCGTGTGGGGTTAGTGACTGCAGAGGGTGGGGGCGGGGTTAGCTGCAGAGGGTGGGGGCGGGGTTAGCTGCAGATGGTGGGGGCGGGGTTAGTGACTGCAGAGGGTGGGGGAGGGGTTAGTGACTGCAGAGGGTGGGGGCGGGGTTATCTGCAGAGGGTGGTGGCGGGGTTAGCTGCAGAGGGTGGGGGCGGGGTTAGTAACTGCAGAGGGTGGGTGCGGGGATAGTGACTGCAGAGGGTGGGGGCGGGGTTAGCTGCAGAGGGTGGGGGCGGGGTTAGTGACTGCAGAGGGTGGGGGCGGGGTTAGCTGCAGAGGGTGGGGGCGGGGTTAGCTGCAGAGGGCGGGGGCGGGGTTCGTGACTTCAGAGGGTGGGTGCGGGGATAGTGACTGCAGGGGGTGGTGCGGGGATAGTGACTGCAGGGGGTGGTGCGGGGATAGTGACTGCAGGGGGTGGGGGCGGGGTTAGTGACTGCAGGGGGTGGGGGCGGGGTTAGCTGCAGAGGGTGGGGGTGGGATTAGCTAAAGAGGGTGGGGGCGGGGTTAGCTGCAGAGGGTGGGGGTGGGATTAGCTGCAGAGGGTGGGGGCGGGGTTAGCTGCAGAGGGTGGGGGTGGGATTAGCTGCAGAGGGTGGGGGCGGGGTTAGCTACAGAGGGTGGGGGTGGGGTTAGCTGCAGAGGTTGGGGGCGGGGTTAGTGACTGCAGGGGGTGGGGGCGGGGTTAGTGACTGCAGAGGGTGGGGGCGGGGTTATCTGCAGAGGGTGGGGGCGGGGTTAGCTGCAGAGGGTGGGGTTATCTGCAGAGGGTGGGGGCGGGGTTAGTGACTGCAGTGGGTGCGTGTGGGGTTTGTGACTGCAGAGGGTGGGGGCGGGGTTTGTGACTGCAGAGGGTGCGTGTGGGGTTTGTGACTGCAGAGGGTGGGGGTGGGGTTAGTGACTGCAGAGGGTGGGGGCGGGGTTAGCTGCAGAGGGTGGGGGCGGGGTTAGCTGCAGATGGTGGCGGCGGGGTTAGTGACTGCAGAGGGTGGGGGCGGGGTTAGTGACTGCAGAGGGTGGGGGCGGGGTTAGCTGCAGAGGGTGGGGGTGGGATTAGCTACAGAGGGTGGGGGCGGGGTTAGCTGCAGATGGTGGGGGCGGGGTTAGCTGCAGAGGGTGGGGGCGGGGATAGTGACTGCAGAGGGTGGGGGTGGGATTAGTTGCAGAGGGTGGGGGCGGGGTTAGCTGCAGAGGGTGGGGGTGGGGGCGGGGTTAGCTGCAGAGGGTGGGATGGGATTAGCTGCAGAGGGTGGGGGCGGGGTTAGCTGCAGAGGGTGGGGGTGGGATTAGCTGCAGAGGATGGGGGCGGGGTTAGCTGCAGATGGTGGGGGCGGGGTTAGCTGCAGAGGGTGGGGGCGGGGATAGTGACTGCAGAGGGTGGGGGCGGGGTTAGCTGCAGAGGGTGGGGGTGGGGTTAGCTGCAGAGGGTGGGGGTGGGATTAGCTGCAGAGGGTGGGGGCGGGGTTAGCTGCAGATGGTGGGGGCGGGGTTAGCTGCAGAGGGTGGGGGCGGGGATAGTGACTGCAGAGGGTGGGGGTGGGATTAGTTGCAGAGGGTGGGGGCGGGGTTAGCTGCAGAGGGTGGGGGTGGGGGTGGGGTTAGCTGCAGAGGGTGGGGATGGGATTAGCTACAGAGGGTGGGGGCGGGGTTAGTTGCAGAGGGTGGGGGTGGGATTAGCTGCAGAGGGTGGGGGTGGGGGTGGGGTTAGCTGCAGAGGGTGGGGATGGGGTTAGCTGCAGAGGGTGGGGGTGGGGGTGGGGTTAGCTGCAGAGGGTGGGGATGGGATTAGCTACAGAGGGTGGGGGCGGGGTTAGTTGCAGAGGGTGGGGGCGGGGTTAGCTGCAGAGGGTGGGGGTGGGGGTGGGGTTAGCTGCAGAGGGTGGGGATGGGATTAGCTACAGAGGGTGGGGGCGGGGTTAGTTGCAGAGGGTGGGGGTGGGATTAGCTGCAGAGGATGGGGGCGGGGTTAGCTGCAGATGGTGGGGGCGGGGTTAGCTGCAGAGGGTGGGGGCGGGGATAGTGACTGCAGAGGGTGGGGGCGGGGTTAGCTGCAGAGGGTGGGGGCGGGGTTAGCTGCAGAGGGTGGGGGTGGGATTAGCTGCAGGGGGTGGGGGCGTGGTTAGCTGCAGAGGGTGGGGATGGGATTAGCTGCAGAGGGTGGGGGCGGGGTTAGCTGCAGAGGGTGGGGGCGGGGTTAGCTGCAGATGGTGGGGGCGGGGTTAGCTGCAGAGGGTGGGGGCGGGGATAGTGACTGTAGAGGATGGGGGCGGGGTTAGCTGCAGATGGTGGGGGCGGGGTTAGCTGCAGATGGTGGGGGCGGGGTTAGCTGCAGAGGGTGGGGGCGGGGTTAGCTGCAGATGGTGGGGGCGGGGTTAGCTGCAGAGGGTGGGGGCGGGGTTAGCTGCAGAGGGTGGGGGCGGGGTTAGCTGCAGATGGTGGGGGCGGGGTTAGCTGCAGATGGTGGGGGCGGGGTTAGCTGCAGAGGGTGGGGGCGGGGTTAGCTGCAGAGGGTGGGGGCGGGGTTAGCTGCAGATGGTGGGGGCGGGGTTAGTGACTGCAGAGGGTGCGTGTGGGGTTAGTGACTGCAGAGGGTGGGGGCGGGGTTAGCTACAGATGGTGGGGGTGGGGTTAGCTGCAGATGGTGGGGGCGGGGTTAGCTGCAGAGGGTGGGGGCGGGGTTAGCTGCAGAGGGTGGGGGCGGGGTTAGCTGCAGATGGTGGGGGCGGGGTTAGCTGCAGAGGGTGGGGGCGGGGTTAGCTGCAGAGGGTGGGGGCGGGGTTAGCTGCAGATGGTGGGGGCGGGGTTAGTGACTGCAGAGGGTGCGTGTGGGGTTAGTGACTGCAGCGGGTGGGGGCGGGGTTAGCTGCAGATGGTGGGGGCGGGGTTAGTAACTGCAGAGGGTGGGGGCGGGGTTAGTGACTGCAGAGGGTGGGGGCGGGGTTATCTGCAGAGGGTGGGGGCGGGGTTATCTGCAGAGGGTGGGGGCGGGGTTAGCTGCAGAGGGTGCGTGTTGGGTTAGTGACTGCAGAGGGTGGGGGCGGGGTTAGCTGCAGAGGGTGGGGGCAGGGTTAGCTGCAGAGGGTGGGGGCAGGGTTAGCTGCAGAGGGTGGGGGCGGGGTTAGCTGCAGAGGGTGGGGGCGGGGTTAGCTGCAGATGGTGGGGGCGGGGTTAGTGAATGCAGAGGGTGGGGGCGGGGTTAGCTGCAGATTGTGGGGGCGGGCTTAGTGACTGCAGAGGGTGGGGGCAGGGTTAGCTGCAGAGGGTGGGGGTGGGGTTAGCTGCAGATGGTGGGGGCAGGGTTAGCTGCAGATGGTGGGGGCGGGGTTAGTGAATGCAGAGGGTGGGGGCGGGGTTAGCTGCAGATGGTGGGGGCGGGCTTAGTGACTGCAGAGGGTGGGGGCAGGGTTAGCTGCAGATGGTGGGGGTGGGGTTAGCTGCAGATGGTGGGGGCAGGGTTAGCTGCAGAGGGTGGGGGCGGGGTTAGCTGCAGAGGGTGGGGGCGGGGTTAGCTGCAGAGGGTGGGGGCGGGGTTAGCTGCAGAGGGTGGGGGCGGGGTTAGCTGCAGAGGGTGGGGGCAGGGTTAGCTGCAGATGGTGGGGGCGGGGTTAGCTGCAGAGGGTGGGGGAGGGGGTTAGCTGCAGAGGGTGGGGGCGGGGTTAGCTGCAGATGGTGGGGGCGGGGTTAGTGACTGCAGAGGATGTGTGTGGGGTTAGTGACTGCAGAGGGTGGGGGCGGGGTTAGCTGCAGATGGTGGGGGCGGGGTTAGTGACTGCAGAGGGTGGGGGCGGGGTTAGTGACTGCAGAGGGTGGGGGCGGGGTTAGTGACTGCAGAGGGTGGGGGCGGGGTTATCTGCAGAGGGTGGGGGCGGGGTTATCTGCAGAGGGTGGGGGCGGGGTTAGCTGCAGAGGGTAGGGGTGGGGTTATCTGCAGAGGGTGGGGGCGGGGTTAGTGACTGCAGAGGGTGCGTGTGGGGTTAGTGACTGCAGAGGGTGGGGGCGGGGTTAGTGACTGCAGAGGGTGCGTGTGGGGTTAGTGACTGCAGAGGGTGGGGGCGGGGTTAGCTGCAGAGGGTGGGGGCGGGGTTAGCTGCAGATGGTGGGGGCGGGGTTAGTGACTGCAGAGGGTGGGGGAGGGGTTAGTGACTGCAGAGGGTGGGGGCGGGGTTATCTGCAGAGGGTGGTGGCGGGGTTAGCTGCAGAGGGTGGGGGCGGGGTTAGTAACTGCAGAGGGTGGGTGCGGGGATAGTGACTGCAGAGGGTGGGGGCGGGGTTAGCTGCAGAGGGTGGGGGCGGGGTTAGTGACTGCAGAGGGTGGGGGCGGGGTTAGCTGCAGAGGGTGGGGGCGAGGTTAGCTGCAGAGGGTGGGGGCGGGGTTCGTGACTGCAGAGGGTGGGTGCGGGGATAGTGACTGCAGGGGGTGGTGCGGGGATAGTGACTGCAGGGGGTGGTGCGGGGATAGTGACTGCAGGGGGTGGGGGCGGGGTTAGTGACTGCAGGGGGTGGGGGCGGGGTTAGCTGCAGAGGGTGGGGGTGGGATTAGCTGCAGAGGGTGGGGGCGGGGTTAGCTGCAGAGGGTGGGGGTGGGATTAGCTGCAGAGGGTGGAGGCGGGGTTAGCTGCAGAGGGTGGGGGTGGGATTAGCTGCAGAGGGTGGGGGCGGGGTTAGCTGCAGAGGGTGGGGGTGGGGTTAGCTGCAGAGGTTGGGGGCGGGGTTAGTGACTGCAGGGGGTGGGGGCGGGGTTAGTGACTGCAGAGGGTGGGGGCGGGATTATCTGCAGAGGGTGGGGGCGGGGTTAGCTGCAGAGGGTGGGGTTATCTGCAGAGGGCGGGGTTAGTGACTGCAGTGGGTGCGTGTGGGGTTTGTGACTGCAGAGGGTGGGGGCGGGGTTTGTGACTGCAGAGGGTGCGTGTGGGGTTTGTGACTGCAGAGGGTGGGGGTGGGGTTAGTGACTGCAGAGGGTGGGGGCGGGGTTAGCTGCAGAGGGTGGGGGCGGGGTTAGCTGCAGATGGTGGGGGCGGGGTTAGTGACTGCAGAGGGTGGGGGCGGGGTTAGTGACTGCAGAGGGTGGTGGCGGGGTTAGCTGCAGAGGGTGGGGGTGGGATTAGCTGCAGAGGGTGGGGGCGGGGTTAGCTGCAGATGGTGGGGGCGGGGTTAGCTGCAGAGGGTGGGGGCGGGGATAGTGACTGCAGAGGGTGGGGGTGGGATTAGTTGCAGAGGGTGGGGGCGGGGTTAGCTGCAGAGGGTGGGGGTGGGGGCGGGGTTAGCTGCAGAGGGTGGGGATGGGATTAGCTGCAGAGGGTGGGGGCGGGGTTAGCTGCAGAGGGTGGGGGTGGGATTAGCTGCAGAGGATGGGGGCAGGGTTAGCTGCAGATGGTGGGGGCGGGGTTAGCTGCAGAGGGTGGGGGCGGGGATAGTGACTGCAGAGGGTGGGGGCGGGGTTAGCTGCAGAGGGTGGGGGTGGGATTAGCTGCAGGGGGTGGGGGCGGGGTTAGCTGCAGAGGGTGGGGGCGGGGTTAGCTGCAGAGGGTGGGGGCGGGGTTAGTGACTGCAGAGGGTGGGGGCGGGGTTAGCTGCAGAGGGTGGGGGTGGGATTAGCTGCAGAGGGTGGGGGCGGGGTTAGCTGCAGATGGTGGGGGCGGGGTTAGCTGCAGAGGGTGGGGGCGGGGATAGTGACTGCAGAGGGTGGGGGTGGGATTAGTTGCAGAGGGTGGGGGCGGGGTTAGCTGCAGAGGGTGGGGGTGGGGGCGGGGTTAGCTGCAGAGGGTGGGGATGGGATTAGCTACAGAGGGTGGGGGCGGGGTTAGTTGCAGAGGGTGGGGGTGGGATTAGCTGCAGAGGATGGGGGCGGGGTTAGCTGCAGATGGTGGGGGCGGGGTTAGCTGCAGAGGGTGGGGGCGGGGATAGTGACTGCAGAGGGTGGGGGCGGGGTTAGCTGCAGAGGGTGGGGGCGGGGTTAGCTGCAGAGGGTGGGGGTGGGATTAGCTGCAGGGGGTGGGGGCGTGGTTAGCTGCAGAGGGTGGGGATGGGATTAGCTGCAGAGGGTGGGGGCGTGGTTAGCTGCAGAGGGTGGGGGTGGGATTAGCTGCAGAGGATGGGGGCGGGGTTAGCTGCAGATGGTGGGGGCGGGGTTAGCTGCAGAGGGTGGGGGCGGGGATAGTGACAGTAGAGGATGGGGGCGGGGTTAGCTGCAGAGGGTGGGGATGGGATTAGCTGCAGAGGGTGGGGGCGGGGTTAGCTGCAGAGGGTGGGGGTGGGATTAGCTGCAGAGGATGGGGGCGGGGTTAGCTGCAGATGGTGGGGGCGGGGTTAGCTGCAGAGGGTGGGGGCAGGGTTAGCTGCAGATGGTGGGGGCGGGGTTAGCTGCAGAGGGTGGGGGCGGGGATAGTGACTGCAGAGGGTGGGGGCGGGGTTAGCTGCAGAGGGTGGGGGTGGGGTTAGCTGCAGAGGGTGGGGGCGGGGATAGTGACTGCAGAGGGTGGGGGGGATTAGTTGCAGAGGGTGGGGTCGGGGTTAGCTGCAGAGGGTGGGGATGGGATTAGCTGTAGAGGGTGGGGGTGGGATTAGCTGCAGAGGGTGGGGGTGGGATTAGCTGCAGAGGGTGGGGGCGGGGTTAGTGACAGCGGAGCCTCAGCAGTGAGAGCCTGAAGTGAGGTGCCTGCTGCCAGTCAAGATGGCTCCCCCCCTCCATGCTCCACAGTGACAGGTAGGACACAGAGTGAGTGTGAGTGTGTGTCACTGGCTTTGTGTGTGTGTGTGTGTGTGGGTGGGGGGGGGTCAGTGGCTCTGTGTGTGTGTTACTGGCTCTGTGTGTGTGTGTCACTGGCTCTGTGTGTGTGTCACTGGCTCTGTGTGTGTGTGTCACTGGCTCTGTGTGTGTGTGTGTGTGTCACTGGCTCTGTGTGTGTGTGTGTCACTGGCATTGTGTGTGTGTGTGTCACTGGCTTTGTGTGTGTGTGGGGGGGGGGCAGTGGCTCTGTGTGTGTGTGTCAGTGGCTCTGTGTGTGTGTGTGTGTGTGTGTGTGTGTCAGTGGCTGTGTGTGTGTGTGGGGGGGGGGGGGTCAGTGGCTCTGTGTGTGTGAGTGGGTCAGTGGCTGTGTGTGTGGGTCAGTGGCTCTGTGTGTGTGGGGGGGGGGGTCAGTGGCTCTGTGTGTGTGGGGGGGTCAGTGGCTCTCTGTGTGTGTGTGTGGGGGGGGGGTTCAGTGGTTCTGTGTGTGTGTGGGGGGGGGGTCAGTGGCTGTGTGTGTGTGTGGGGGGGGGGGTCAGTGGCTCTGTGTGTGTGTGGGGGGGGGGGTCAGTGGCTCTGTGTGTGTGTGTGGGGGGTTCAGTGGTTCTGTGTGTGTGTGGGGGGGGGGGTCAGTGGTTCTGTGTGTGTGTGGGGGGGGTCAGTGGTTCTGTGTGTGTGTGGGGGGGTCAGTGGCTCTGTGTGTGTGTGGGGGTCAGTGGCTCTGTGTGTGTGTGTGTGTGTGTGTGTGTGTGTGTGTGTGTGTGTGTGTGTGTGTGTGTGTGTGTGTGTGTGTGTGTGTGTGTGTGTGTGTGTGTGTGTGTGTGGATCAGTGGCTCTGTGTGTGTGTGTGTGGGGGGGGGGGGTCAGTGGCTCTGTGTGTGTGTGTGTGTGTGTGTGTGTGTGTGGGTCAGTGGCTCTGTGGGTGAGTGGCTCTGTGTGGGTCAGTGGCCCTGTGTGTGTGGGTCAGTGGCTCTGTGTGTGTGGGTCAGTGGCTCTGTGTGTGTGGGTCAGTGGCTCTGTGTGTGTGGGTCAGTGGCTCTGTGTGTGTGGGTCACTGGCTCTGTGTGTGTGGGTCAATGGCTCTGTGTGTGTGGGTCAGTGGCTCTGTGTGTGTGTGTGTGGGGGGGGGGGTCAGTGGCTCTGTGTGTGTGTGGGGGGGGTCAGTGGTTCTGTGTGTGTGTGTGGGAGGTCAGTGGCTCTGTGTGTGTGTTTGGGGGGGTCAGTGGCTCTGTGTGTGTGTGTGGGGGGGTCAGTGGCTCTGTGTGTGTGTGGGGGGGGTCAGTGGCTCTGTGTGTGTGGGTCAGTGGCTCCGTGTGTGTGGGTCAGTGGCTCTGTGTGTGTGTGTGTGGGGGGGTCAGTGGCTCTGTGTGTGTGTGGGGGGGTCAGTGGCTGTGTGTGTGTGTGGGGGGGGTCAGTGGCTCTGTGTGTGTGGGGGGGGGGTCAGTGTCTGTGTTTGTGTGTGTGTGGGGGGGGTCAGTGGCTCTGTGTGTGTGTGGGGGGGGGGTCAGTGGCTCTGTGTGTGTGTGTGGGGGGGTCAGTGGCTCTGTGTGTGTGTGTGGGGGGGTCAGTGGCTCTTTGTGGAGATAACACTTTTTAGTTCTATTTATTATATATTTATCTTGCCTTTGGCTGTATCCTCCCCTCCAAATTCCATCAACATGGCTGCGCGATGTCACGTAATGCCCATTGCCATAACAACGAGACGCTCCGTGATGTCACACGGCATCAAGTTGACATGACAACGGGACGCATTATGGTGCCGAGGCATCACGTGATGCCACATTGTCATGGCAACATGTCACCGCCTGACGTCAGTGTCTCGTTGTCATGGCAACGGGGTGCGTCACATGATGTAATTTGTTTTATAAATAATTTTTTAATGTGTCCCGGTTTTTCATTTTGAAAATCTGGTCACCATAGTCATAGTGACCTGACGCACCTTTCACCATAGAGTGCAGTGTTTTTGGAGAAGCCGCCTGGCAACCCTAACCGTAACTGTCTTTGTGTAGGATTACGTATAAGAACCCACAGCAATTACAGCACTCCTGGCCATTAGAAAGCACGCCGTTTGTTACCTCACCTCACCTCTGCACAGTCTGAACCCGTTTGCTTGGGCATTTCGTGACTTGTTCATTCTGTTCTTTCTTTAAGTTGTACGCCTGTCTATTCTAAATATTTGTATTTAACCCCTTCATATCTCCCTATGTAAGCACGATATCGCTTAGGTTAATTGTTCATAAACATGGTATTTATTATGCTTGTCTGTCACCTGTCTATTCTACATTTTTGTATTTAACCCCTTCAGCTATGTATGGTAACAGTGCAGTCCTTTGTAACACAGCGGTGATACACCTGACTCGTTATTTTTGTTAATAACGACAAGGTGACAGACAAGCAAAATAAATACCATGTTTCTGAACAGTTAACCTAAGCGATATCGTGCTTACATACTGTAGGAAGATGACATGAACAATTTAAGGGGGCAGCCCCTCCTAAAACCAAAGTGCCCTACTGGCAGTGACATGGTTAAAGGGTCACATCAGGAGGATTGATTCCTTTTTACCAAATACGACATCTGTGAGTATCTTTAAATCATTTTGGAAAGTTGGTTTGTAAGCTGAGCGGAGACTTGGGGCGGGTTTCATTTCCTCCATCTTTCCCCCTTCTCATTATCCTTACTGTCTCTCTGATAAGACTGATACATACAGGGCGGGGCTAGGGGTGGAGAAAACAAACAAATAAATACTTCCCCATTTAGCTGCCCCCATAGAAATCCAATTTGTAATTAATTCACAAAAGCAGCCAAATCTTTGCTTTTATTCGGTTAGATTAGTTTAAGGAAGCCACCTAGCTTGTGATATTCTTTACAATGAGCTGTTTTTTTGGCTGGCTCTGTGCGATTCAACTTCAACAACCGACAATAAATTAAACATTGGTTAAAAGGTAAGCAAAAAGAATCGTCCGATTACCAGGCACACACAAAACGATTTACCAAATAAAAATCAAATGTATTTAGCACCAAAACGCTTTTTGAAAGGGAGATAAGTCAAAAATATCAAAAGCGTTTAGTTTTTAATGTATATATTTTCATAATAGTCCATTTCTGTCTATTCCATCGCAGAGAGTCTTTAGTACAGCATAACATTTCGGGTAAATGACCCTTCATCAGATAATACTGAGAGTTTTTATTCTAGCCGGAGTCAGCAAGCACAGCACAAAATCCCACACAGAGCTCACACTCACCAACACAGTCCGAGATCAGGGAGGTTAATGTATGGCTAAGAGAGTGGTGCAGGAAGGAGGGGTTTGGGTTTTTAGAGCACTGGGACTCCTTTTCTGAGAGGTGCCATCTATATTCTAGGGACTGATTGCACCTCAATGAAGAGGGATCTTCTGTGCTAGGGGGGAGAATGCTAAAAAGTTTGGAGGAGATTTTAAACTAGGATGGAGGGGGGGAGGGAAAAGAAGCAGATAGCGAATTAAATAGAATAGATGGGGAAATAGCAAGGGGTCATGGAGATAGAATGGGGGCATGTCACGGGAGACCAGGACGTTTTACAAATTTATACCGGGATCATTCACTAGGCAAAACAGAATAATAGAACAAAATTACGTTTATTCGGGTAAACTGTCACGGGAGTATAGGAGTGCTCACCACAAACCGGACTGGACTGCGAGGCCGAGGTGGGAATACAGGAAAACCACCGCTCTACAGCCGCGTGAGCCGGTCCGGTAAGCAGAGTAGTGTGGATAGCCTGGGTCGGGGCAGGAGAGTGTAGAATCGTAGAGGTACTTGCCAGAGTCGGAGAGATCAAGAGTTGTCAAAGTCCAAAACCAAAGTCGAGGAGAAGGTAGAAGTCCGTAGGGCAAGCCGGGGTTCGAGGATGCCAGAGGTTGGGAGTCCAGATTCAAGCAAGGGTCTGTAACAGAATGTTCCAGGGGATTCTGGGAGAATATAAGGATGTCGTCTAGGTAGACCACCACGTGTTGATCCAGAAGATCTCTGAAGACGTCGTTAACGTAATCCTGGAAGACGGCTGGCGCGTTGCAGAGACCCAAGATCATCACGAGGTACTCATATTGCCTATCTCGCGTGTTGAAGGCCGTCTTCCACTCATCTCCCTTACGAATCCGGACCAAGTTGTAGGCTCCCCGGAGATCCAGCTTGGAGAAGATAGTGGCACCTTGTAACCTGTCGAAAAGTTCGGCAATCAAGGGAAGTGGATACCGATTCTTGACAGTCACCTTGTTGAGGCCACGATAATCAATGCAAGGGCGAAGTGGCCATCCTTTTTCTTTACCAAAAAGAAGCCTGCTCCTGCCGGAGAAGAAGACTTACGAATGAAGCCTCTCTGGAGGTTCTCCTGTATGTAAAGTTTCATCGCCTTGGTCTCTGGGGGGGAAAGCGGGTAGGTACAACCTCTGGGGGGAATCGCGCCAGGAAGAAGATCGATCGGGCAATCGTAGGCGCGATGGGGTGGTAATTCCTCCGTCTGAATTTTGTCAAAGACGTCTCTGAACTCCCAGTAGGCGTCCGGAAGGAGGGGATTCTTAGATTCCGGGTGTGTGGCACCTACTAGGGCCTTAGGCGAATCCAGACAAATGTCTTGACACCGGTCTCTCCAGGTGATGGGTTGTGACCGGAGCCAGTCTGTAACAGAATACAAGAGCAGACTGCGAAGTAGCTTGTAGCAAGCACAATCAGAGACTGACTATGCTCAGCAATCAGCTCTGGGCTGGTAGCACTATATACAGATAGGAGCCAATGAGAACCACCAGCGGTGATGTCAGATGAAGGAAGAGCGCTGATAGGCTGAGGCAGGATGCAGGGCAAGTGTGGGAGGAACAAGCACATTGGCGGCAGTGGAGATGGACATAGTGGCGCGTGAGCGCGACGCGCGCGATGCGCGCGACGGAAGGGGAGGAGGGAGTACGCCAGGAAGGAAAGCAGAAGCCGTCGACGCGCACAGGGGTCTGCCCCGGCAGCGCTCATGTGCAGAAGCAGATGCAGGGAGATAGGAGAGTCCACGGGACCAGATGCCACACGCCCCGGCGGCGGAGGTAAGAGCCGAAGCGGGCGCTGTGGGTGGCGGCCTTACATAAACCCGCGTACACACAATGAATACACAAAATACAGTGGCGGCCTAACAGTACCCCCCCCCCCCTTCAGGGTCGGACTCCGGACGATCCATACCAGGCTTAAGCGGAAATTTGAGATGAAATGCCTGGACCAGCCTGGGAGCGTATACCTGGACTTGCGGAATCCATGCCCTCTCTTCGGGTCCAAAACCCATCCAATGTACCAAATATTGGAGACCTCCTCTTGAGATACGAGAATCCAGGATGGACTGTACCTCAAACTCTTCTTGTCCATTGACCAGTCTGGGACGAGGTGCGCTGTGTCGAATCTGAGAATTGGGTATGAATGGTTTTAATAGAGAACAATGAAAGGTAGAGGGAATCTTCATAGTCGCAGGTAGTTTCAGTCGGTAGGTAACCGGATTAATCCTCTTCAATATAGAGAATGGACCGATAAATCGGGGTGCCAGCTTCGGGGATGTGACTTTTAACCGTATGTTCTTTGTGGATAGCCATACCTTCTGACCCGGGGCATAATTGGGTGGTTTCTGATGATGGCGATCAGCCTGTCTCTTCTGCATAGCCGTGGCCCGTCTGAGATTCTCCTGAATCCTAGACCAGGAAGCTTGAAGATCCCGAATCCTCTCTTCTGCGGCCGGAACTCCTGTACAAGGTCCAGACTGAGTAAGGGTGAAAGCCAAAATTAGAAAAGAATGGAGACTGTAGTGTGGACTCATTCCTGAGATTATTATGAGCGAATTCTGCCCAGGGGAGTAGGTCGAGCCAATTGTCCTGAGAGTCAGATATGAAACAACGAAGGAACTGCTCCAGGTACTGATTGGTTCGTTCAGTTTGACCATTGGTCTGGTCTGTGGGTGGTATCCCGAGGAGAAGTGAAGCGCCACGTTAAGTTTTTTACAGAAGGCCCTCCAGAATGTCGAGACAAATTGCGACCAACGATCAGAGACTATGGTTTGGGGTGACTCATGGAGCTTGAAGACTTCCCTCACAAATAACTCGGCAAGTTTAGGGGCGCTGGGTAGGCCTTTGAGTGGGATAAAGTGCACTTGTTTAGAAAAGCGATCGACCACTACTAGTATTGTGTCCATACCCTTAGATTTGGGGAGGTCGACAATAAAGTCCATCGAGAGATGTTCCCATGGTCGATCGGGAATGGGAAGGGGTTACAGGAGTCCTGGAGGTTTATTCCGTGGTATCTTGTTTTGTGCGCAAGTGGGACATGCTGAGACGAAATGTTGAATGTCCTTATGCATGCCTGGCCACCAAAAGGTTCGCTGCAAGAGGTCGATAGTCCTTTTGATCCCTGGGTGACCTGCTGTCTTGGCCGCATGCCCCCATTGCATTACCTTCTGGCGGAAGGTAGGGGGTGTGAAGAGTCGTCCAACTGGCACCCTGAGACCCTGAGGAATCTGATCTTGAACCTTGGTGATCTCCGTCAATGCATCAAAGGTATTGGCCGACAGGTCACATTTAGGAGGAAGGATAGTCTCTTGAAGGTCCTCAGTTCTATCTTCTACAGAGAATTGACGAGACAGTGCGTCCGCTTTAACATTTTTAGAACCAGGGAGGTATGAAATAAGGAAATTGAACCGGGTGAAGAAGAGGAACCAACGTGCCTGCCGGGCACTCAGACGGCGGGCAGTCTCAATATATAAGAGGTTTTTATGGTCCGTAAGGATGGTGACGGGGTACTCTGCGCCCTCCAGCAGGTGACGCCACTCCTCCAAGGCAATCTTGATCGCGAAGAGCTCACGGTTACCCACGTCATAATTCCGTTCTGCAGCGGAGAATTTCTTAGAAAAGAATGCACAGGGATGCAATCTGGCCTGTGGGTTCTTCCTTTGGGATAAGATCGCCCCTGCCCTTATGTCCGAAGCATCCACCTCGAGAGTGAAGGGTTGTGCCGGATCAGGATGCACCAAGATAGGTGCTGTGACAAAGGCTTCCTTGAGAACCTGAAAAGCCATGATGGCCTCGGGGGACCACAGTGCGGGATTGGCGCTCTTCTGAGTGAGGGCTGTGGTCCGTGTGGTCTGCGACCAGAGTGGAAAAATTCTTTATGAACCTGCGGTAATAATTGGCAAAGCCTAAGAACCTCTGTACCGCTTTCAGGGAGAGGGGTCGGGGCCAATCCAAGACAGCTTTCACTTTGGTAGGGTCCATCGCGAGTCCAGTGTCTGAGATTATGTAACCCAAAAATTACGTGGATGACTGCTGGAACTGGCATTTTTCAAGTTTGGCGAACAGACAGTTCTCCCGCAACCTCTGAAGTACTTGTTTGACGTGCCGAGTATGTTTCAGGGGATTCTGGGAGAATATAAGGATGTCGTCTAGGTAGACCACCACGCGTTGATCCAGAAGATCTCTGAAGACGTCGTTAACGTAATCCTGGAAGACGGCTGGCGCGTTGCAGAGACCGAAGGGCATCACGAGGTACTCATAGTGCCCATCTCGCGTGTTGAAGGCCGTCTTTCACTCATCTCCCTTACGAATCCGAACCAAGTTGTGGGCTCCCCGGAGATCCAGCTTGGAGAAGATAGTGGCACCTTGTAACCTGTCGAAAAGTTCGGCAATCAAGGGAAGTGGATACCGATTCTTGACAGTCACCTTGTTGAGGCCACGATAATCAATGCAAGGGCGAAGTGTGCCATCCTTTTTCTTTACCAAAAAGAAGCCTGCTCCTGCCGGAGAAGAAGACTTACGAATGAAGCCTCTCTGGAGGTTCTCCTGTATGTAAAGTTTCATCGCCTTGGTCTCCGGGGGGGAAAGCGGGTAGGTACAACCTGTGGGGGAAATCGCGCCAGGAAGAAGATCGATCAGGCAATCGTAGGCGCGATGGGGTGGTAATTCCTCCGTCTGAATTTTGTCAAAGACGTCTCTGAACTCCCAGTAGGCGTCCGGAAGGAGGGGATTCTTAGATTCCGGGTGTGTGGCACCTACTATGGCCTTAGGCGAATCCAGACAAATGTCTTGACACCGGTCTCTCCAGGTGATGGGTTGTGACCGGAGCCAGTCCATCTGGAGGTTATGGTGCTGGAGCCAGGGAAGGCCCAATATCACGTCTACAGCCGGCTAGTTGATGGCATCCAACTGAATATGTTCGGAATGGTGACCAGTCATCTTGAGATGGAGGGGAATGGTCTGTTCTGAAATGAATGCGGGCTGCAAAGGCCTACCATCAATGGCTTCAAGGCCCACGGGCCAATCCTTGGCTACCAGAGGAATCTGGTTCTTCTCAGCAAAAGCCTGATCGACAAAGTTCCCACCAGAACCGGAGTCTAGGAAGGCCTGTGTGGTGATGTCCCCAAAGCCTCCTGATAGGTTTAAAGGAAGGAGTATCTTGGATGGTAGTTTGGGAGAGGAAGGAGAGGTTACCATACCCAGTGTAGTTCTCCCAGTACTCACTGGGGGCTGGCGTTTCTCGACTTGGATGGACAGGTACTCACCAGGTGTCCACTATTTCCGCAGTAAAGGCAGAGACCCGCCCGACGCCGGCGTAGTCTTTCTGTCAACAAAAGGCGAGTCCCACCCAGCTGCATGGGTTCTTCGGTAGATACGGCGGCGGACTCCCCTGGAGCTGTATGTGGGAAGGAAGTGGGTTGGATACCTTTTTGGCGCTTTCCTTTCTCTGCTCTTCGCTCCTGGAGCCGCTGGTCCATACAGATACAGAGCGCAATGAGTTCCTCCAATGATGTAGGTCGCTCCAGGGCGACCAGTTCATCTTTGAGGGAGTCATTTAAGCCCTGCCAGAACACTGCGGCGAGAGCTTCGTCATTCCACCTTGTTTCTGCCACAATAGTGCGAAATTCAAGTGCGTAGCGAGCCACAGAGCGATTTCCCTGCATTACATTGATGAGAGAAGATGCGGCTGTTACCCTCCTACCTGGTCCGGAATTCAGCACAGAATCGGTCCAGGTTGGAAGACAGATCCGGCCGTTGCTCCCATATGGGTGTAGCCCAGGGCAAGGCATCATCGGTCAACAGCGAGATAATGTACGCGACCTTGGAACGGGGAGAAGGAAAATGAGAGGGTAGAAAATCAAATTGGGTGGAACACTGCCCCAGGAAGCCACGACATGCAGAAGGCTCTCCCGCATATGGATTGGGAGTGGGTAGGCGAGGCTCAGAAGGGTGAGTTTGAGGTACCGGCGGGGAGAAGATAGGAGCAGGTGGAGCGGCAGCGGTATCAGAAGAGGACAGAAGGGATTTTATTTGTTCCGAAATGGTACCTAAGGAGTTTTGGAGCAGTTCCATACGCTGGTTATTTTGAGAGAGACAAGTCTCTACTTCTTTGAACAGGCCATCGTGTTCGCTTAAGCGTCGACCCACCTTGGCGGAGTCCAGGTCTGTTGGGCTGAGCATAATGTCAAGGGACTATAGGAGTGCTCACCACAAACTGAACTGGACCGCGAGGCCGAGGTGGGGATACAGGAAAACCACCGCCCTACAGCCGCGTGAGCGGGTCCGGTAAGCAGAGTAGTGTGGATAGCCTGGTTCGGGGCTGGAGAATGTAGAATCGTAGAGGTACTTGCCAGAGTCGGGGTCGGAGAGATCAAGAGTTGTCGAAGTCCAAAGCCAAAGTCGAGGAGAAGGTAGAAGTCCGTAGGTCAAGCCGGGGTTCGAGGGTGCCAGAGGTCGGGAGTCCAGATTCAAGCAAGGGTCTGTAACGGAATACAAGAGCAGACTGCGAAGTGGCTTGTAGCAAGCACAACTAGAAACTGACTATGCTCAGCAATCAGCTCTGGGCTGGTAGCACTATATACAGATAGGAGCCAATGAGAACCACCAGCGGTGATGTCAGATGAAGGAAGAGCGCTGATAGGCTGAGGCAGGATGCAGGGCAAGTGTGGGAGGAACAAGCACATTGGCGGCAGTGGAGATGGACATAGTGGCGCGTGAGCGCGACGCGCGCGACGGAAGGGGAGGAGGGAGTACGCCAGGAAGGAAAGCAGAAGCCGTCGACGCGCACAGGGGTCTGCCCCGGCAGCGCTCATGTGCAGAAGCAGATGCAGGGAGATAGGAGAGTCCACGGGACCAGATGCCACACGCCCCGGCGGCGGAGGTAAGAGCCGAAGCGGGCGCTGTGGGTGGCGGCCTTACATAAACCCGCGTACACACAATGAATACACAAAATACAGTGGCGGCCTTACAGTACCCCCCCCCCCCTTCAGGGTCGGACTCCGGACGATCCATACCAGGCTTAAGCGGAAATTTGAGATGAAATGCCTGGACCAGCCTGGGAGCGTATACCTGGACTTGCGGAATCCATGCCCTCTCTTCGGGTCCAAAACCCATCCAATGTACCAAATATTGGAGACCTCCTCTTGAGATACGAGAATCCAGGATGGACTGTACCTCAAACTCTTCTTGTCCATTGACCAGTCTGGGACGAGGTGCGCTGTGTCGAATCTGAGAATTGGGTATGAATGGTTTTAATAGAGAACAATGAAAGGTAGAGGGAATCTTCATAGTCGCAGGTAGTTTCAGTCGGTAGGTAACCGGATTAATCCTCTTCAATATAGAGAATGGACCGATAAATCGGGGTGCCAGCTTCGGGGATGTGACTTTTAACCGTATGTTCTTTGTGGATAGCCATACCTTCTGACCCGGGGCATAATTGGGTGGTTTCTGATGATGGCGATCAGCCTGTCTCTTCTGCATAGCCGTGGCCCGTCTGAGATTCTCCTGAATCCTAGACCAGGAAGCTTGAAGATCCCGAATCCTCTCTTCTGCGGCCGGAACTCCTGTACAAGGTCCAGACTGAGTAAGGGTGAAAGCCAAAATTAGAAAAGAATGGAGACTGTAGTGTGGACTCATTCCTGAGATTATTATGAGCGAATTCTGCCCAGGGGAGTAGGTCGAGCCAATTGTCCTGAGAGTCAGATATGAAACAACGAAGGAACTGCTCCAGGTACTGATTGGTTCGTTCAGTTTGACCATTGGTCTGGTCTGTGGGTGGTATCCCGAGGAGAAGTGAAGCGCCACGTTAAGTTTTTTACAGAAGGCCCTCCAGAATGTCGAGACAAATTGCGACCAACGATCAGAGACTATGGTTTGGGGTGACTCATGGAGCTTGAAGACTTCCCTCACAAATAACTCGGCAAGTTTAGGGGCGCTGGGTAGGCCTTTGAGTGGGATAAAGTGCACTTGTTTAGAAAAGCGATCGACCACTACTAGTATTGTGTCCATACCCTTAGATTTGGGGAGGTCGACAATAAAGTCCATCGAGAGATGTTCCCATGGTCGATCGGGAATGGGAAGGGGTTACAGGAGTCCTGGAGGTTTATTCCGTGGTATCTTGTTTTGTGCGCAAGTGGGACATGCTGAGACGAAATGTTGAATGTCCTTATGCATGCCTGGCCACCAAAAGGTTCGCTGCAAGAGGTCGATAGTCCTTTTGATCCCTGGGTGACCTGCTGTCTTGGCCGCATGCCCCCATTGCATTACCTTCTGGCGGAAGGTAGGGGGTGTGAAGAGTCGTCCAACTGGCACCCTGAGACCCTGAGGAATCTGATCTTGAACCTTGGTGATCTCCGTCAATGCATCAAAGGTATTGGCCGACAGGTCACATTTAGGAGGAAGGATAGTCTCTTGAAGGTCCTCAGTTCTATCTTCTACAGAGAATTGACGAGACAGTGCGTCCGCTTTAACATTTTTAGAACCAGGGAGGTATGAAATAAGGAAATTGAACCGGGTGAAGAAGAGGAACCAACGTGCCTGCCGGGCACTCAGACGGCGGGCAGTCTCAATATATAAGAGGTTTTTATGGTCCGTAAGGATGGTGACGGGGTACTCTGCGCCCTCCAGCAGGTGACGCCACTCCTCCAAGGCAATCTTGATCGCGAAGAGCTCACGGTTACCCACGTCATAATTCCGTTCTGCAGCGGAGAATTTCTTAGAAAAGAATGCACAGGGATGCAATCTGGCCTGTGGGTTCTTCCTTTGGGATAAGATCGCCCCTGCCCTTATGTCCGAAGCATCCACCTCGAGAGTGAAGGGTTGTGCCGGATCAGGATGCACCAAGATAGGTGCTGTGACAAAGGCTTCCTTGAGAACCTGAAAAGCCATGATGGCCTCGGGGGACCACAGTGCGGGATTGGCGCTCTTCTGAGTGAGGGCTGTGGTCCGTGTGGTCTGCGACCAGAGTGGAAAAATTCTTTATGAACCTGCGGTAATAATTGGCAAAGCCTAAGAACCTCTGTACCGCTTTCAGGGAGAGGGGTCGGGGCCAATCCAAGACAGCTTTCACTTTGGTAGGGTCCATCGCGAGTCCAGTGTCTGAGATTATGTAACCCAAAAATTACGTGGATGACTGCTGGAACTGGCATTTTTCAAGTTTGGCGAACAGACAGTTCTCCCGCAACCTCTGAAGTACTTGTTTGACGTGCCGAGTATGTTTCAGGGGATTCTGGGAGAATATAAGGATGTCGTCTAGGTAGACCACCACGCGTTGATCCAGAAGATCTCTGAAGACGTCGTTAACGTAATCCTGGAAGACGGCTGGCGCGTTGCAGAGACCGAAGGGCATCACGAGGTACTCATAGTGCCCATCTCGCGTGTTGAAGGCCGTCTTTCACTCATCTCCCTTACGAATCCGAACCAAGTTGTGGGCTCCCCGGAGATCCAGCTTGGAGAAGATAGTGGCACCTTGTAACCTGTCGAAAAGTTCGGCAATCAAGGGAAGTGGATACCGATTCTTGACAGTCACCTTGTTGAGGCCACGATAATCAATGCAAGGGCGAAGTGTGCCATCCTTTTTCTTTACCAAAAAGAAGCCTGCTCCTGCCGGAGAAGAAGACTTACGAATGAAGCCTCTCTGGAGGTTCTCCTGTATGTAAAGTTTCATCGCCTTGGTCTCCGGGGGGGAAAGCGGGTAGGTACAACCTGTGGGGGAAATCGCGCCAGGAAGAAGATCGATCAGGCAATCGTAGGCGCGATGGGGTGGTAATTCCTCCGTCTGAATTTTGTCAAAGACGTCTCTGAACTCCCAGTAGGCGTCCGGAAGGAGGGGATTCTTAGATTCCGGGTGTGTGGCACCTACTATGGCCTTAGGCGAATCCAGACAAATGTCTTTACACCGGTCTCTCCAGGTGATGGGTTGTGACCGGAGCCAGTCCATCTGGAGGTTATGGTGCTGGAGCCAGGGAAGGCCCAATATCACGTCTACAGCCGGCTAGTTGATGGCATCCAACTGAATATGTTCGGAATGGTGACCAGTCATCTTGAGATGGAGGGGAATGGTCTGTTCTGAAATGAATGCGGGCTGCAAAGGCCTACCATCAATGGCTTCAAGGCCCACGGGCCAATCCTTGGCTACCAGAGGAATCTGGTTCTTCTCAGCAAAAGCCTGATCGACAAAGTTCCCACCAGAACCGGAGTCTAGGAAGGCCTGTGTGGTGATGTCCCCAAAGCCTCCTGATAGGTTTAAAGGAAGGAGTATCTTGGATGGTAGTTTGGGAGAGGAAGGAGAGGTTACCATACCCAGTGTAGTTCTCCCAGTACTCACTGGGGGCTGGCGTTTCTCGACTTGGATGGACAGGTACTCACCAGGTGTCCACTATTTCCGCAGTAAAGGCAGAGACCCGCCCGACGCCGGCGTAGTCTTTCTGTCAACAAAAGGCGAGTCCCACCCAGCTGCATGGGTTCTTCGGTAGATACGGCGGCGGACTCCCCTGGAGCTGTATGTGGGAAGGAAGTGGGTTGGATACCTTTTTGGCGCTTTCCTTTCTCTGCTCTTCGCTCCTGGAGCCGCTGGTCCATACAGATACAGAGCGCAATGAGTTCCTCCAATGATGTAGGTCGCTCCAGGGCGACCAGTTCATCTTTGAGGGAGTCATTTAAGCCCTGCCAGAACACTGCGGCGAGAGCTTCGTCATTCCACCTTGTTTCTGCCACAATAGTGCGAAATTCAAGTGCGTAGCGAGCCACAGAGCGATTTCCCTGCATTACATTGATGAGAGAAGATGCGGCTGTTACCCTCCTACCTGGTCCGGAATTCAGCACAGAATCGGTCCAGGTTGGAAGACAGATCCGGCCGTTGCTCCCATATGGGTGTAGCCCAGGGCAAGGCATCATCGGTCAACAGCGAGATAATGTACGCGACCTTGGAACGGGGAGAAGGAAAATGAGAGGGTAGAAAATCAAATTGGGTGGAACACTGCCCCAGGAAGCCACGACATGCAGAAGGCTCTCCCGCATATGGATTGGGAGTGGGTAGGCGAGGCTCAGAAGGGTGAGTTTGAGGTACCGGCGGGGAGAAGATAGGAGCAGGTGGAGCGGCAGCGGTATCAGAAGAGGACAGAAGGGATTTTATTTGTTCCGAAATGGTACCTAAGGAGTTTTGGAGCAGTTCCATACGCTGGTTATTTTGAGAGAGACAAGTCTCTACTTCTTTGAACAGGCCATCGTGTTCGCTTAAGCGTCGACCCACCTTGGCGGAGTCCAGGTCTGTTGGGCTGAGCATAATGTCAAGGGACTATAGGAGTGCTCACCACAAACTGAACTGGACCGCGAGGCCGAGGTGGGGATACAGGAAAACCACCGCCCTACAGCCGCGTGAGCGGGTCCGGTAAGCAGAGTAGTGTGGATAGCCTGGTTCGGGGCTGGAGAATGTAGAATCGTAGAGGTACTTGCCAGAGTCGGGGTCGGAGAGATCAAGAGTTGTCGAAGTCCAAAGCCAAAGTCGAGGAGAAGGTAGAAGTCCGTAGGTCAAGCCGGGGTTCGAGGGTGCCAGAGGTCGGGAGTCCAGATTCAAGCAAGGGTCTGTAACGGAATACAAGAGCAGACTGCGAAGTGGCTTGTAGCAAGCACAACTAGAAACTGACTATGCTCAGCAATCAGCTCTGGGCTGGTAGCACTATATACAGATAGGAGCCAATGAGAACCACCAGCGGTGATGTCAGATGAAGGAAGAGCGCTGATAGGCTGAGGCAGGATGCAGGGCAAGTGTGGGAGGAACAAGCACATTGGCGGCAGTGGAGATGGACATAGTGGCGCGTGAGCGCGACGCGCGCGATGCGCGCGACGGAAGGGGAGGAGGGAGTACGCCAGGAAGGAAAGCAGAAGCCGTCGACGCGCACAGGGGTCTGCCCCGGCAGCGCTCATGTGCAGAAGCAGATGCAGGGAGATAGGAGAGTCCACGGGACCAGATGCCACACGCCCCGGCGGCGGAGGTAAGAGCCGAAGCGGGCGCTGTGGGTGGCGGCCTTACATAAACCCGCGTACACACAATGAATACACAAAATACAGTGGCGGCCTTACAGTACCCCCCCCCCCCCTTCAGGGTCGGACTCCGGACGATCCATACCAGGCTTAAGCGGAAATTTGAGATGAAATGCCTGGACCAGCCTGGGAGCGTATACCTGGACTTGCGGAATCCATGCCCTCTCTTCGGGTCCAAAACCCATCCAATGTACCAAATATTGGAGACCTCCTCTTGAGATACGAGAATCCAGGATGGACTGTACCTCAAACTCTTCTTGTCCATTGACCAGTCTGGGACGAGGTGCGCTGTGTCGAATCTGAGAATTGGGTATGAATGGTTTTAATAGAGAACAATGAAAGGTAGAGGGAATCTTCATAGTCGCAGGTAGTTTCAGTCGGTAGGTAACCGGATTAATCCTCTTCAATATAGAGAATGGACCGATAAATCGGGGTGCCAGCTTCGGGGATGTGACTTTTAACCGTATGTTCTTTGTGGATAGCCATACCTTCTGACCCGGGGCATAATTGGGTGGTTTCTGATGATGGCGATCAGCCTGTCTCTTCTGCATAGCCGTGGCCCGTCTGAGATTCTCCTGAATCCTAGACCAGGAAGCTTGAAGATCCCAAATCCTCTCTTCTGCGGCCGGAACTCCTGTACAAGGTCCAGACTGAGTAAGGGTGAAAGCCAAAATTAGAAAAGAATGGAGACTGTAGTGTGGACTCATTCCTGAGATTATTATGAGCGAATTCTGCCCAGGGGAGTAGGTCGAGCCAATTGTCCTGAGAGTCAGATATGAAACAACGAAGGAACTGCTCCAGGTACTGATTGGTTCGTTCAGTTTGACCATTGGTCTGGTCTGTGGGTGGTATCCCGAGGAGAAGTGAAGCGCCACGTTAAGTTTTTTACAGAAGGCCCTCCAGAATGTCGAGACAAATTGCGACCAACGATCAGAGACTATGGTTTGGGGTGACTCATGGAGCTTGAAGACTTCCCTCACAAATAACTCGGCAAGTTTAGGGGCGCTGGGTAGGCCTTTGAGTGGGATAAAGTGCACTTGTTTAGAAAAGCGATCGACCACTACTAGTATTGTGTCCATACCCTTAGATTTGGGGAGGTCGACAATAAAGTCCATCGAGAGATGTTCCCATGGTCGATCGGGAATGGGAAGGGGTTACAGGAGTCCTGGAGGTTTATTCCGTGGTATCTTGTTTTGTGCGCAAGTGGGACATGCTGAGACGAAATGTTGAATGTCCTTATGCATGCCTGGCCACCAAAAGGTTCGCTGCAAGAGGTCGATAGTCCTTTTGATCCCTGGGTGACCTGCTGTCTTGGCCGCATGCCCCCATTGCATTACCTTCTGGCGGAAGGTAGGGGGTGTGAAGAGTCGTCCAACTGGCACCCTGAGACCCTGAGGAATCTGATCTTGAACCTTGGTGATCTCCGTCAATGCATCAAAGGTATTGGCCGACAGGTCACATTTAGGAGGAAGGATAGTCTCTTGAAGGTCCTCAGTTCTATCTTCTACAGAGAATTGACGAGACAGTGCGTCCGCTTTAACATTTTTAGAACCAGGGAGGTATGAAATAAGGAAATTGAACCGGGTGAAGAAGAGGAACCAACGTGCCTGCCGGGCACTCAGACGGCGGGCAGTCTCAATATATAAGAGGTTTTTATGGTCCGTAAGGATGGTGACGGGGTACTCTGCGCCCTCCAGCAGGTGACGCCACTCCTCCAAGGCAATCTTGATCGCGAAGAGCTCACGGTTACCCACGTCATAATTCCGTTCTGCAGCGGAGAATTTCTTAGAAAAGAATGCACAGGGATGCAATCTGGCCTGTGGGTTCTTCCTTTGGGATAAGATCGCCCCTGCCCTTATGTCCGAAGCATCCACCTCGAGAGTGAAGGGTTGTGCCGGATCAGGATGCACCAAGATAGGTGCTGTGACAAAGGCTTCCTTGAGAACCTGAAAAGCCATGATGGCCTCGGGGGACCACAGTGCGGGATTGGCGCTCTTCTGAGTGAGGGCTGTGGTCCGTGTGGTCTGCGACCAGAGTGGAAAAATTCTTTATGAACCTGCGGTAATAATTGGCAAAGCCTAAGAACCTCTGTACCGCTTTCAGGGAGAGGGGTCGGGGCCAATCCAAGACAGCTTTCACTTTGGTAGGGTCCATCGCGAGTCCAGTGTCTGAGATTATGTAACCCAAAAATTACGTGGATGACTGCTGGAACTGGCATTTTTCAAGTTTGGCGAACAGACAGTTCTCCCGCAACCTCTGAAGTACTTGTTTGACGTGCCGAGTATGTTTCAGGGGATTCTGGGAGAATATAAGGATGTCGTCTAGGTAGACCACCACGCGTTGATCCAGAAGATCTCTGAAGACGTCGTTAACGTAATCCTGGAAGACGGCTGGCGCGTTGCAGAGACCGAAGGGCATCACGAGGTACTCATAGTGCCCATCTCGCGTGTTGAAGGCCGTCTTTCACTCATCTCCCTTACGAATCCGAACCAAGTTGTGGGCTCCCCGGAGATCCAGCTTGGAGAAGATAGTGGCACCTTGTAACCTGTCGAAAAGTTCGGCAATCAAGGGAAGTGGATACCGATTCTTGACAGTCACCTTGTTGAGGCCACGATAATCAATGCAAGGGCGAAGTGTGCCATCCTTTTTCTTTACCAAAAAGAAGCCTGCTCCTGCCGGAGAAGAAGACTTACGAATGAAGCCTCTCTGGAGGTTCTCCTGTATGTAAAGTTTCATCGCCTTGGTCTCCGGGGGGGAAAGCGGGTAGGTACAACCTGTGGGGGAAATCGCGCCAGGAAGAAGATCGATCAGGCAATCGTAGGCGCGATGGGGTGGTAATTCCTCCGTCTGAATTTTGTCAAAGACGTCTCTGAACTCCCAGTAGGCGTCCGGAAGGAGGGGATTCTTAGATTCCGGGTGTGTGGCACCTACTATGGCCTTAGGCGAATCCAGACAAATGTCTTTACACCGGTCTCTCCAGGTGATGGGTTGTGACCGGAGCCAGTCCATCTGGAGGTTATGGTGCTGGAGCCAGGGAAGGCCCAATATCACGTCTACAGCCGGCTAGTTGATGGCATCCAACTGAATATGTTCGGAATGGTGACCAGTCATCTTGAGATGGAGGGGAATGGTCTGTTCTGAAATGAATGCGGGCTGCAAAGGCCTACCATCAATGGCTTCAAGGCCCACGGGCCAATCCTTGGCTACCAGAGGAATCTGGTTCTTCTCAGCAAAAGCCTGATCGACAAAGTTCCCACCAGAACCGGAGTCTAGGAAGGCCTGTGTGGTGATGTCCCCAAAGCCTCCTGATAGGTTTAAAGGAAGGAGTATCTTGGATGGTAGTTTGGGAGAGGAAGGAGAGGTTACCATACCCAGTGTAGTTCTCCCAGTACTCACTGGGGGCTGGCGTTTCTCGACTTGGATGGACAGGTACTCACCAGGTGTCCACTATTTCCGCAGTAAAGGCAGAGACCCGCCCGACGCCGGCGTAGTCTTTCTGTCAACAAAAGGCGAGTCCCACCCAGCTGCATGGGTTCTTCGGTAGATACGGCGGCGGACTCCCCTGGAGCTGTATGTGGGAAGGAAGTGGGTTGGATACCTTTTTGGCGCTTTCCTTTCTCTGCTCTTCGCTCCTGGAGCCGCTGGTCCATACAGATACAGAGCGCAATGAGTTCCTCCAATGATGTAGGTCGCTCCAGGGCGACCAGTTCATCTTTGAGGGAGTCATTTAAGCCCTGCCAGAACACTGCGGCGAGAGCTTCGTCATTCCACCTTGTTTCTGCCACAATAGTGCGAAATTCAAGTGCGTAGCGAGCCACAGAGCGATTTCCCTGCATTACATTGATGAGAGAAGATGCGGCTGTTACCCTCCTACCTGGTCCGGAATTCAGCACAGAATCGGTCCAGGTTGGAAGACAGATCCGGCCGTTGCTCCCATATGGGTGTAGCCCAGGGCAAGGCATCATCGGTCAACAGCGAGATAATGTACGCGACCTTGGAACGGGGAGAAGGAAAATGAGAGGGTAGAAAATCAAATTGGGTGGAACACTGCCCCAGGAAGCCACGACATGCAGAAGGCTCTCCCGCATATGGATTGGGAGTGGGTAGGCGAGGCTCAGAAGGGTGAGTTTGAGGTACCGGCGGGGAGAAGATAGGAGCAGGTGGAGCGGCAGCGGTATCAGAAGAGGACAGAAGGGATTTTATTTGTTCCGAAATGGTACCTAAGGAGTTTTGGAGCAGTTCCATACGCTGGTTATTTTGAGAGAGACAAGTCTCTACTTCTTTGAACAGGCCATCGTGTTCGCTTAAGCGTCGACCCACCTTGGCGGAGTCCAGGTCTGTTGGGCTGAGCATAATGTCAAGGGACTATAGGAGTGCTCACCACAAACTGAACTGGACCGCGAGGCCGAGGTGGGGATACAGGAAAACCACCGCCCTACAGCCGCGTGAGCGGGTCCGGTAAGCAGAGTAGTGTGGATAGCCTGGTTCGGGGCTGGAGAATGTAGAATCGTAGAGGTACTTGCCAGAGTCGGGGTCGGAGAGATCAAGAGTTGTCGAAGTCCAAAGCCAAAGTCGAGGAGAAGGTAGAAGTCCGTAGGTCAAGCCGGGGTTCGAGGGTGCCAGAGGTCGGGAGTCCAGATTCAAGCAAGGGTCTGTAACGGAATACAAGAGCAGACTGCGAAGTGGCTTGTAGCAAGCACAACTAGAAACTGACTATGCTCAGCAATCAGCTCTGGGCTGGTAGCACTATATACAGATAGGAGCCAATGAGAACCACCAGCGGTGATGTCAGATGAAGGTAGAGCGCAGATAGGCTGAGGCAGGATGCAGGGCAGGTGTGGGAGGAACAAGTACATTGGCAGCCTTGGAGATGGACATATTGGCGCGTGCGCGCGACGTGTGCGACGGAAGGGGAGGAGGGAGTACACCAGGAAGGAAAGCAGAAGCCGTCGACGCGCGCGGGGGTCTGCCCCGGCGGCGCGCATGTGCAGAAGCAGATGCAGGGAGAGAGGAGAGTCCACGGGACCGGACGCCGCGCGCCCCGGCAGCGGAGGTAAGAGCCGAAGCGGGCGCTGTGGGTGGCGGCCTTACATAAACCCGCGTACACACAATGAATACACAAAATACAGTTGAAAAACACACTTACTGGGGTTCTGTGGGTCAAAACAAGGCTCAAATAGGTGCAGAGCGCCTGCTTCGAAAGGCTTACCCTGACTGGACTGTCCTGTATTTGGATACTTTGTCTAGTAAAAAATGAGAGGTACTGCAATACTGGACATGTATGTTTCCGGTATTACCTCCCTGGACATTTATTTATTTATAAAAATGTTTTACCAGAAAGTAATACAGTGAGAGTTACCTCTCGTTTTCAAGTATGTCCTGGGCACAGAGTTATAAAAAATACATGGTTACATTAAAAAACCGGGTTATACAGTCACTTCACAGACATTTCATGGACAGATAGAGTTGGAAAATTGGGTACAGGGAATATAGGGCTTATGAGTTTCAGATAGAAATAGAGCAGCTTCAACATCACTTTAACATCAACCAACATCAGCCGAACGGCAGCAAACGGCTCACACCCTTTGTCTGCCCTTCGGCTGCGCCAAAGGCTGTGCGCCTTTGGGGCAACGCAGATGTAGGCTGGGGTGGGTGAGATTGAGTCATAGTGACCTGACGCACCTTTCACCATAGAGTGCAGTATTTTTGGAGAAGCCGATTGGATAGGATTGGTCAGAGATGACCAACAAAAAGAAATCCCATAAGTTTGCACTCAACTAAATTATAACTCTGAGTATAGATATATATTAAACCAAATGGGTACCAGGAGGTTTAAAACACAAAACAAAAAATTATTTATTAAATACTATATAAGTACACATCTAATTGAAGACTATTTAAACTAATTTAAAAGTAATCTTAAAATCTCTAAAGATAGCAGCGACGGAGCAGGTCGGCAAACCCAGTGAGGGTGTATGGGTATACAACAGGTAAAGTATTCAATATACTATCACGGCGGTCCCGTAAGTGGGTGCTACTGCATATATATAGAACTTAACAGTATAAGTCTGTATAGAGTAAATCAGCAGTGTGCCATAGGGTTTTGGATGTATCCAGCTGATTATCCTTTATGCACTAGCCTGTGTATCGCAAGGACCGTCTAATCTGCGTCACTAGACAGCTTGCATCTGTATGTCCCTAGTGTGTATACTCCTCATAGTTAGGGCATAGTACTCTGATGAGTGTGCAATGTGTCTATAGTGCGCTACATATCACCCATATCCGAGATGTAGCTCGTGAGTCAGTGGGGATGCCTCACGCTCCGACCTCAAGCTCCACGAAAAAAACTGGCTGACGTCATCGGTCTGCGCATCGCCTGACACCCGACGATCGTTTCACGCCTCTTGGCGCTTCTTCTCCTAGAAGCGCCAAGAGGCGTGAAACGATCGTCGGGTGTCAGGCGACGCGCAGACCGATGACGTCAGCCAGTTTTTTTCGTGGAGCTTGAGGACGGAGCGTGAGGCATCCCCACTGACTCACGAGCTACATCTCGGATATGGGTGATATGTAGCGCACTATAGACACATTGCACACTCATCAGAGTACTATGCCCTAACTATGAGTATACACACTAGGGACATACAGATGCAAGCTGTCTAGTGACGCAGATTAGACGGTCCTTGCGATACACAGGCTAGTGCATAAAGGATAATCAGCTGGATACATCCAAAACCCTATGGCACACTGCTGATTTACTCTATACAGACTTATACTGTTAAGTTCTATATATATGCAGTAGCACCCACGTATGGGACCGCCGTGATAGTATATTGAATACTTTACCTGTTGTATACCCATACACCCTCACTGGGTTTGCCGACCTGCTCCGTCGCTGCTATCTTTAGAGACTTTAAGATTACTTTTAAATTAGTTTAAATAGTCTTCAATTAGATGTGTACTTATATAGTATTTAATAAATAATTTTTTGTTTTGTGTTTTAAACCTCCTGGTACCCATTTGGTTTAATATATATCTATACTCAGAGTTATAATTTAGTTGAGTGCAAACTTATGGGATTTCTTTTTGTTGGTCATCTCTGACCAATCCTATCCACTTGTTACATATTCCCATGCACCACTTTTTACCTATACTATTTGAATATTAAGGTTGAGCAGTGTTTATACATTTTCTATTCGTTTTTGGAGAAGCCACCTGGCAACCCTAACCGTAACTGTCTTTGTGTAGGATTACGTATAAGAACTCACAGCAATTACAGCACTCCTGGCCATTAGAAAGCAATCCGTTTGTTACCTCACCTCACCTCTGCACAGTCTGAACCCGTTTGCTTGGGCATTTCGTGACTTGTTCATTCTGTTCTTTCTTTAAGTTGTACGCCTGTCTATTCTAAATATTTGTATTTAACCCCTTCATATCTCCCTATGTAAGCACGATATCGCTTAGGTTAATTGTTCATAAACATGGTATTTATTATGGGATCTTCTGTGCTAGGGGGGAGAATGTTAAAAGGTTGGAGGAAATTTTAAACTAGGATGGAGGGGGGGAGGGAAAAGAAACAGATAGCGAATTAAATAGAATAGATGGGGAAATAGCAAGGGGTCATGAAGGTAGAATGGGGGCATGTCACAGGAGACCAGGACGTTTTAAAAATTTATACCGGGATCATTCACTAGGCAAAACAGAATAATAGAACAAAAAAAGGTTTATTCGGGTAAACCCGCGTACACACAATGAATACACACAATGCAGTTGAAAAACACACTTACGGGGGTTCTGTGGGTCAAAACAAGGCTCAAATAGGTGCAGGGCGTCTGCTTCGAAAGATTTACCCTGACTGGCTTCCTGGTCCTTTTTTCTGCTAAAAACCTTAGCCGCAACCGCTATGTTCTAAATTGAGAACTTGGACCTCGCGCCTGACTTAGCCTCAGCTAGGCAGGCTTTCTTAGCTCCAAAAATGAAGCCGGTTGCTCTGCTATTTCTAACAGAGCAACTTTGAAAAGCCGCCTTTGGATCACCTGCCCAAGTCACAGAATGCTCTGGTTCTCTGACTGGGGCATCTCCTTACATACACTCTGCTAAGCTATCCTTAGCATGGAGACAGGAGGAGTGACCAATCAGAGCGTTGGAACCCTATCCCACTAGACAATAGAAACAGGGGCTCGTCTCTTGGCTGACGAGGAGGCATGCCAAGCCGACTCGAAAAGCCAGGTGGCCGGGAAATATGAATTAGCCAACGGGAAATGCGCCTACGAGCTGTATCTGTATCTCCCCCGGCTAACTCATTGCAACCCGCAGGGCAGGCTCCACCACGTCTGGGGGACTCAAAAGGTGCCCCAACGTGTGCCCTTTGTTCCCCAGACCTGGACAATCGCCCTTCCTTGCCCACCAAACTTTTTTCTCACCTCTAGACATCCTCTCCTCTTTGAACTATGGACTCCATGCAGACATGCTGGTGCCTAGCTAGATGGCCGGACTGACCGCATAGCGACTTATACACATAGTATGAAACATTATAACATATACTTTAATAAAGTATGGACTTTGGGGAACCCTATACTTATATGGGAAATGTGTCTGGGATATGTGGGCTCGAAAACCCACTCTGAGGGACACTGGGTAGCCCCGGGGTAATTCAACCCGCATACCGGCAAATCATGCCTGCTCACTGGGGAGAATTAGGGGACCACCGGTAACTTCGACCCCGAAATCCTGCAAACATAATAATTGCATTTCTACCCAAATATGCCACCTAAAACTTACACACAAGAAGTTTCACGTTTCTGGGGCAAAGGGAGCATAAGAAGTGGAAAAGCAGGGGGACACTATCTTTTACATGTTATAATACCGGCCCCTGGCTTATGGTGCTATGTAGCTGTCAGGGACCCATGGTTCTTAGGGGTAACCAGATAGGCTTAACACTTATTGTATAGCCTGACTACCCCCTATCGTAACGGGGCAAGTGCCAGTTTGACAAGCAGTGAGACACCCATAGTAAATACAGATAATAATGGTAAACTTCTAAAGACTAAATCAAGTTGGCGCAGGAAGGAAGGAGCAGATAAGATAATAGTACAGACTGAAAAAAAACTTAAATGCATGCTTGCTAATGCAAGAAGCCTGACAGATAAAATGGGGGAGCTTGAATTAATACCTGCAAGGGAGCAGTATCATATCATAGGCATTACTGAAACATGGAGGGATGAAACTCATGACTGGGCAGTTAATTTAGAGGGTTTTTTCCTTTTTCGGAAGGATCGAGCAAATAGAACATGAGGTGGAGTATGTTTATATGTTAAACCGGATCTAAAACCTATTATAAGGGATGATGTTTATGAAGGGAATGATAAAAATGTAGAGATCTTGTGGATAGAAATTAGCAGTGGAGATAAAAGTATAAAGAAAATGTTTGTGGGAATATGCTATAAACCAAAAAATATCTGTGAGATTGAGGAAGCTAAAATACCTTTGCAATTGGAGAAGGCATCACAACTGGGTCATGTTTGCATAATGGGGGATTTTAATTATCCAGACATAGACTGGGGATATAAGATTAGCATTACAACAGAAGAAAACATGTTTTTGGGGGTGCTTAAAGACAATTACATGACCCAAATTATTGAGGAACCAACCAGGAGAGGGGCAATAATGGATTTGGTAATATCAACCAATGTAAAAGTAATAACAAATATTCAAGTCCTGGAACATTTGGGTAACAGTGATCATAACACGGTCTCATTTTAAATAAATTAAATTAAAAAACAGATTACTTCGGTTAAACAAAAACCTTAAACTTTAGAAAAGCAGATTTTAATAAACTGATGTTTTGCAGGGAAAAATGTAGAAGATAAATGGTCAGTCTTTAAAACATTATTAGAAAAGCACACTTATTAGTGTATACCCTTGGGTAATAAGTATAAAAGAAACAAGTAAAAACCAATGTGGCTAAATAAACAGGTAGAGAGGAAATGGAAAAGAAGAGGTAGATGATTAGATTCTTTAAGTCAGAAGGGACGGAGGCATCATATCAGAATTATAAGTAATGTAACAAAAATTGCAAAAGGGGATAAGGGATAATAAAAATGGATAAATAAAAAAAGAATTGCAATAGAAAGGAAAGTAAGATCAACCCTAAAAAGTTATTTCATTACCTTAATAAAAAATAAAAAATCAGAAAAGAAAATATAGGACCCTTTCAGTGTGAGATGGGCAGGCAGATTATTGGAGATAAGGGAAAAGCAGAGGAATTAAACACATTCTTTGCCTCTGTGTTTACCAGGGAGGAATCAAGTTAAATAGTAGTGCCGCAGGAGGAAGCCACAACCTCCATATTAATGAACAATTGGTTAACTGAGGAAGACGTTCATAGGCGGCTTGATAAAATGAAAGTAAATTAGGCACCTGGCCCCGGTGGCATACATCCAACAGTTGTTAAGGAGTAAAGTTCAGTAATAGCCACACCATTACATTAAATATTCAAGCACTCCATTTCCACAGGATCAGTACCACAAGATTTATTTGATTTATTTATTTATAAAAATGTTTTACCAGGAAGTAATACATTGAGAGATACCTCTCGTTTTCAAGTATGTCCTGGGCACAGAGTTATAAAAAAATACATGGTTATGATAAAAGAACAGGGTTATACAGGGAATTGACAGACATTTCATGGACAGATGAAGTTGGAAAATTGGGTACAGGGGAATAAAGGGCTTGTGTGTTTCAGATAGAAATAGAGCAGCTTTAACATCACTTTAACATCAACTAACATCAGCGAACGGCAGCAAACGGCTCACGCCCTTTGGCTGCCCTTCGGCTGCGCCAAAGGCTGTGCGCCTTTGCAGCAACGCAGATGTACGCTGGGTGGGTGAGGTTGAATCTGGTGCGTCTGTGAACAAAAAGATCTTTTCTTTGTCACCTTGGCTCATTAACATTCCAGTGGGTGGGGTTGCCGATTCAACAAAGAACAAGCACATGTTAACCCTTAGCACGCTGGTCCTGTGCAGAGGGGAGCAGTTCTTGGGGGGGGGGGGCCTCATCAGGCTGTGCGCCTTTGGAGCAACGCAGATGTACGCTGGGTGGGTGAGGTTGAATCTAAGATTGGCTTAGAGTAGATGTGGTGCCGATATTTTAAAAGGGAGCTAGATCACAACCAGGGAATTATAGACCTGTAGGACTGACTTCAATAGTGGGGAAGCTACTTGAAGGTTTAATATTGGATAATATTCAGGAATACCTAATGGAAAACAAAACTATTAGTAATAGTCAGCATGCCCAACTAACCCTAATAGTTTACTTGAGGAGGTAAGTAGGAATTTAGACCAGGGTAATGCAGTTGATGTGGTCTACTTAGATTTTGCAAAGGCTTTTGATACGGTTCCACACAAGAGGTTACTGTACAAAATAAAGTAAATTGGAATCAGTAATAATATATGCACCTGGATTGAAAACTGGTTGAAGGACAGACAACGGAGAGTTGTCATAAATTGAACTTTTTCAGGTTGGGCTAAAGTCGTGAGTAGAGTACCTCAGGGATAGGTACTGGGAACCCTGCTTTTTAACTTGTTTATTAATGAGCTTGGATGTTGGCATAGAGAGCAAAGTCTCCATCTTTGCTGATGACACTAAATTGTGTAAGGTAGTAGAATCAGAGCAGGATGTAATTTCTCTTCAGAAGGACTTGGAGAGACTGGGAACGTGGGCAGGTAAATGGCAGATGAGATTTAATACAGATAAATGTAAGGTTATGCATTTGGGATGCAAGAATAAACAGACGACTTACAAATTAAATTGGGATAAATTGGGGGAATCCTTGATGGAGAAGGATTTAGGAGTGCTTGTAGACAGCATGCTTAGCAATAGTTCCCAAAGTCATGCAGTAGCTGCAAAAGGCAAACAAGATCTTATCTTGCGTTAAACGGGCAATGGATGGAAGGGAAGTAAACATAATTATGCCCCTTTTACAAAGCATTAATAAGACCACACCTTGAATATGGAGTACAATTTTGGGCACCACTACTTAGAAAATACAGTATGGAACTAGAGAGAGTGCAGAGAAGAGCCACCAAATTAATAAAGGGGATGGACAATCTAGTTTATTAGGACAGGCTAGCTAAATTAGATTTATTTACATTAGAACAGAGACGTCGAGGCGCATGCGCGGCGGATCCAGGAATGGAGGCGTGATCATCCAGCTCTGCTAATGCCCGGTGCATAATCAGAATAAAACAACACTAACACTCAAAATCGGGACGCTCAAAACACGGTCCCGGCTTCCTGATTCACAGAGGATGACAACACGATCCGAAAAAAGAAGACAGGCACTAGATCTAAAGGCTAACTTTCAAAGTGCAGAAATGGTGTGGGAGGGGAGGGAGTCTGATATATCCCCTAACTGTGGATCTGACTCCAACTCGATCCAGAAGAGAAGTGACAGCCAAGAGATGCAGTTGGTGGTTAAAAAAGACATCACCACATTTTTCAATGAGCTGAAGTCTTTCTTTCAGGGGGAAATGAAAGTTTTGAGAAAAGACATAAACAGGATAGGCGATCTCACAGACGAATTAGAAACAAAATGGACTCCACCATAAAAGCGCATAAAGAAACTGAACAAGAATTTACTTACCTGAGAACAAGGATTGATGAGGTTGCAGAGAGACAAGAAGACTCAGAGAACCATGATCATCGCAACAATATCAGAATTTGAGGGATTCCTGAGTCTGTTACAGACATAGAAGAAATAGTGTCAAGATGGCTGACCTCAATTTTACCCGGGAAAACGGTGGCTGAGCTGATGATGGACCGGTGCCATAGGGCACTGCGCATGAGGTCCAAAGCAGAGAACTCCCCAAGGGATGTTATATTACGTGTAGCCCCCTTTCCCTATGCCTAAGGGAAACTATGTGGGCGACTACGCATGCTGCTATAGATGTTGCTCACAGTAGGCCTAGGCCTCCGCCACTGGGAGCCTGGGATGAGCTCTTTCTCCTCTAGTGCAGCGCCTCCACCTATGAGGGATCCCAGTGTTGGCAGGATAACCACTCACAGGAACAGTACAGTAACGAATAATACACACACACAGGTATATAACAGTCTTTACTGTATGCACACAATACAAATAACAATAATGGTATCCCAGTGCAATACCCGCAGTATAGCCCAATACTTGGTGAGTTCCCCCACCCCCAAAGTACGGAGGGTGTGGTGGCACCGATAACTCTGGTGTCCTTTCCCAATGTCAGTCAAACCCAAGTGTGAGGTAGCGCTACCCCTGTGGACCGTTGGTGCACTTTATACCTGCCTGGGCACTCCTGTACCCAGGTGCAGCTGACGAAGTAGAGGATCAGTTTGGTCCCACGACATGGGGCCTCCAACTATCCCCTCAGTCCTTACGCATTCGATCCACAATGTGAAGTGCGCGCTCCAGCTGGCGGATCTCACACAATGTCTCTAGGGCCCTGGCCTGGTCCCAGGCCTCAGAGAACCACGTGGCCATCCGGTCAACAGTGGAATAGTATCACTGATTATAACTGGGAAGCATCTCTATCTGGGGCCTTCTCTACGATACTCAGCTGTTGGGGACTCAGCCTAGCTGGGGCAAACCTAGGCCTAGTACAGGGAAGCACTGTTCCCTTGACACTACATCTCTCATTGCCCTCCTCCTTCCGAATGCTGTAGTCCCCTTTGCGTGCCAAAACCATCTCCCTGCCTTCCTGGCTCCTAAAGCTCTATTGGCTGGGACTGTCCCTGAGGACTTTGGGACATGTAGTCTCTTTCTCTGACTTGCGGAGCTGCCTAAGATGGCTGCCGCACTCACTACCCTCCACTCAAGCGCATTGTAGCCACAGTGCCACCTCCAAGTTGGCCACCGCATTTGCCATGGCCTGCGCAATCACTGGGTGCCGCCACCTCCAAGATGGCCACAACGCACTTTGCCTTCGGCACATGCGCCAAGTCTTGCGCATGCACGCTGACACCAAAGATGGCCATTACCAAAATCCTTAGGGAGAAAGGTGTGAGATATCAATGAGCCTTCCCTTTCAATTTACTAGTGATAAAAAATGACAGAGCCTTCTCACTAAAAAATATTGCAGAGGGAAAAGATTTCCTAAAAAAGTGGGAATAGAAGGAGCTTTTACCTAATCCGTTCGAAGAGTGGTCCTCCCTCAAGCAGACCTGGAAGAAAGTGGGCAGCCCTGCAAGCAGAAGGAAGGATAGGGCCGTTAATTGATGCCAATGAAGAAATTAAGGATTTAAAAGTACAAGACCACATTAAATTTGTAAAAAGTTTGAAGTCTTAAAGGGGCATCCCTAGTTATGCAGTTACCTACACATGGAGCTTGACCAGGCTAGAGTCCAATCCTGGTCTTCAGGATCCTCAGAGGGCTCTCAGAGACGTAGGAGTCAGAAGATGGCGGTTCGGATAGAGAGGCTGCAGTCGGAGGGGAGAGAGGCCTTCAGGATACGATCAGAGCATCAAGCCCGTATGTAAGAGAGAGTTAGCGGGGAGCCTATCCTCTGATCCCGGTGGTGGTTCGTGCACTGTGCTACCCTGAGAGAGGGGTAGTAGGGCCAAAAAGAGTAGACAGACAATGGCTGGGAGTTACAAAGGGGGGTGCGGGTGCCAGAAATCACTACAGGGTCGGGCTAAGAGTCTGTAATGAGTGCTCATCACAAACAGGACGGGACTGCGAGGCTGAGGTGGGGATAGTAATATACACAATAACCTACAATCGCGTAACCGCGTCCGGAGTACAGAGTGAAGGTCGTGTAGCATGGTCAGGGTAGGAGATGTCAGAATGGTCATACTACTCGCCATGGTCTGCGGTTGGAGAAGTCAGATGGTCGTTGTGCGGAGCCGGGGTCCAGGAGTAGAGAAGGTGGAAGTCCAAATACAAGTCGAGGTCAGGGGTCAGAGAAGGAAGCGGTCCAGGTACAAGCTGAGGTCAAGGTAACTGAAATCAAGGCAGAATGCACAGAGCAACAGCAGGGCAGCAGGATGCTTGAGGCAAGCACTAGAAACATAAACAGAAGTTTAAGCTCAGCCAATATGCCTAAGGGCTGGCTGAGCATATAAAGAACAGAGAGCCAATGGGAGGGCTAGCAGGCAACAAGTCATCACAGGTAGACTATGTACTGATAGGCAGGGGCGGAGTGTATCGCAGCTGTGGAGTAATTAATGTTGTTAACCCCGAGTGCCCCTGGTAATGCGACGTCGGTGTGTAGTAAAGGCAGGAACGTCCACTGTTGCGTCATGGGACACAGTGCGGGGTCAGAACTAAGGTCTGGTCTTGGCAGGACTACTGCGGCGCATACGCGCAGCGCGTGCACGAGGGGCGTCACCAAATGCGTCACAGGATGCATCACGGGACACGTCAGGGGGGCGGGACCGAGGTCCAATCCTCACAGAGACAAACCTGGACAATATGACTTTTCCAGAGAAGAAGCTAAGAGGTACCAGGACATTGAGGGGTGCTGGATATATCTGGTCTGAAAGATAGGTCAAGTTTTCAGAATAGGGGCCTTGAGAAGACGGGGATGGACTTTATGGCCACAAGGTTTAAATTTTAGGGTAGAGGGAGTAGATGCTGGAACTTCATGTCATGATGTTTGCCGCTGTTTGTGACATCCTCCTATTGTTAAAGGGAATTGTGGTTAAGATAAGGGAAAATGGTAGTGATTAAATGATAGTTATAAGTTATCAATAGAACCAAAGATCAGTTTCGTATTAGATACTCCAGTATTAGCTACAAAATAGAGAAGTCAGTAGAAATAAGAGAGAGCTATGGAGGAGGGTTATAAGATGTTTTATGCATAGTTAAATGTGATAAGTGGTGCTGTTTGTTCAAAATTTTTATTAAAATAAGATGTGCACCGGGGACAAAGCAGGAGTGCGACCGTCCCGGCCATTTCATGTGCTGGTACTTCTGTGAGGTGGGCTTAACCCATGTTGCAGGTTAGGTCCCGTGGGAACTTGAGGGCTCCTGTCACTCAAGTCTTTGGGCCCATCTTTATTGGGACCCAGAGGAGACTTTCTACCCACGGAGCCTAGGTCTAGCAAGACCAGTAAAGGCTCGGTCAGTTTTTTGTATGTCTTTTCTTCCTTGTCTACACTCTTGTGTGGTCCCTCCCCCATCTTCCTTCCCGGTCAAGAGATTGAAGCAGCTTCAAAAAGGAATTCCCGACTAAGACGATTCCTGAGTCCTCGGCGGTGCCGGACAGCGGGCCCAGAGGTGGTAATTAAAGTGCACAATAA
Source organism: Ascaphus truei (assembly GCF_040206685.1). Classification (NCBI taxonomy): domain Eukaryota; kingdom Metazoa; phylum Chordata; class Amphibia; order Anura; family Ascaphidae; genus Ascaphus; species Ascaphus truei. The sequence continues at coordinate 71,546 of NW_027456596.1, read as the reverse complement.
ACTCAAATGGTGGTAAATTTATATCACACAACGGTAAGGGGTTTAACAGTCCACATAAAAGACATATGACTTTCACAGAGTACAAAAAGAGAAAAGCAGACATCCTCCTTCTACAGAAAACATACTTTAGCAAAAAAAACTATCCTAAATTCTTCGATAAAAACTTTAGGCAATACCACCTCGCTGCAGCTAATGAGGAGAAGAGAGGGGTCGCAATACTAATACATAACAAACTACCCTTTACGGTAGAAAAAAATCAAACGTGACAAAGGGGGCAGATTCCTAATCCTGGTGGGTACTAGCCAGGGCTGCTACCTAACAGTTGCAAATGTCTACACCCCCTGTGAAAATGAACCCCACTTCTTCAAGAGATTTTTCACGACCCTAAGTACAGCAGCTAAGGGCAACGTAGTGTTAATCTAATATTGTTGAAATGAACATACTGTAGACATGGATGACATATGGATGAAATGGACTGGGGGGTCTCTGGAGATGAGGTTGTTGGTGGTGTGCAGAATCCATTTCGTCTCCATTTTGTCTGTATTGTATTGTCTTGTACTGTATTTTCCTGCAATGGTTCGTATGTGAAAGAATTTGTATGTTGCTAGTGTATCATTTTGGCTCAAGGACAAATCGGCCTATGGCTCAATGCCCAGAAATGAGGGAGAAGCACGTATTCTGCAGTTATACAAACTTACAGATAAAGATATATCCTAACAGGTCTTGTTCATTGTATTAAGAATGTTTACACCCAGTTTTTACTCATTTTAGTGACCTTTATTTCGATTGCTTTACAATAGAGAGGAGATATTGTATTCTGCGTAGCAACTTATTTTAGACAAAGAAACTCATATATGTATAAAAAGGCTGCATGGGCCCTCTCCTTACAGAGTCTCTTGTGACACTCCTTTATGATCATTCAGTATATTACAATAAACTCTCATTATCTGCAGAAACCTGCGCTCTATTAACCTACCAGCCTTTGATTCCACTTTACGCTCCTCCCTCTCCTCTCTCAGTTCCGCTACAGAACTACTGTACAACTCTGCCGTATCCTCCTCTCTTGATCTTCATGCCCCGCTTTCTCTCTGCCGCCCTCGCCCTTCTAACCCCAGACCCTGGCTAAATTCCCACACGCGCATGCTGCGTTCCTCCACTCGTTCCTCTGAACGCCTCTGGAGGAAATCTCATACTCTCGCAGACTTCCTTCACTACAAATTTATGCTATCCTGTTTCAACTCTGCCCTCTCGCAAGCTAAACAAGCCTACTTTTCTTCACTAATCAACATGCACAAGTCTAACCCACGCCGACTGTTCTCTGTCTTTGACAATCTACTCAAACCACCCTCAGCTGCCTCTTCTTCTTCCTCCATCTCACCTTAGGATTTTGCTAACTATTTTAAGGAAAAGGTGTAATCCATACATCAGAACATCCCCTCTGTTTCCTCCTCCCATCCTACACCGCGTCCTAACTCTCCTCCTGCTTTCCTTGACTTTTTTTCCACTGTCTCAGAGGAGGATGTGTCACTGTTGATCTCCACTTCTCCCTCCACCACTTGCCCTATTGACCCCATTCCCTCCCCTCTCCTAAAACCTCTTGCTCCTACTATAATCCCTATGCTCAGGGCCACCAACAGAAATCATGGGGCCCAGGACAAATGAAAGGTGCAGCCCCCCTCCCCCCCCCCCTTAGCGCACCTACCACAGGAAAAAGATTATAAGCGCAACTTTTGCTTAACCCCCTATACATATAAAAATACACCCCCACCAACCAATACATATAAAAATATATCCCAACCCCCCAATACAAATATACCCCAACCCCCCAATACATATAAAAATCAGACTTACCTTGTGGATGGTCTCAGGTCAGGGCCGGTGGCTGCGGGATGGGTGGTGGGCTGGTGGCTTAGGGAGGGCTGGTGGCTGTGAAGTGGGGCCGTTGCATCGGGAGGGGGGGAGGGGGGTCTATGGCTGTGGGATTGGCAGTGGGCCGGCGGTTTAGGGAGGGCTGGTGGCTGTGAAGGGGGGCCGTTGCTACGGGGGGGGGCATTGGTGCGAAAGGGCTGTGGCATGGGCAGTGGGCAGGTGGCTTGGGGAGGGCCGGTGGCTGCTACTGGGGGACCGGTGGCTGCTACTGGGGGGGGGGAGGGCGGTGGCTGATACTGGGGGGCGGTGGCTGTGGCTGCTACTGCGGGGGGGGCGCCGGTGGCTGCTACTTGGGGGGGCCGTTACTGTGGGAGGGCCGGTGGCTGGAAAGGGAGTGCCATTGTTATGGGGAGAGGGGGCGTTATGCCGGTGGCTGCAGTATGTTTGGGGGGGTTGGGGAGGGGGACGGCAGCTAGGGTTGCCAGGTGGCGTGTCCAAAAATACTGGACACAATGCTAAAATATGTGAGACCCTCCCAATACATGTAAAAACTACCCCCACGTCCTCCCAAAACATATAAAAATACCCCCCAATACATCTAAAAAATACCCCAACCCCCCAATACATATGTAGCCCCTGTAAACAGCACAGGCTATACCTATCTTCCTTCTACTGTGGTAAGTCCTGTTAAGATCAGGCACCAGTAATCATTCTGGGTTTTCCCCCTTCATAGCCCTATCCTGAGTGGTAGATGCAGGCCTGGACTCTGCTGCAGGCGTGAGCAAGAGGGGAGGTTCTGCTGACATCACGAGGGGCGGGGCTAGCTCTATATTTAGCAGCCAACTCTTGTGAGTAGAGTTAGTGATAGTGATATCGAGAGTCGGGAGTTGCCGGTCAGTTATGCCGAGAGTATGCAGTTCAGTTAGTATGCCGTGAGTCGAAGAATCCTGCGGATTGGTCCGAGGAGTTAGAGGAGACCACGGTCTCCCCTGCGCAGAGTGCAGGAGCATAGAGAGAGGAGTGGAAAGATTCAGCTTCCTTTAGTAGAGCTGATAGAATTATAGACTTGGTGGACCAATGCCCTCACCCCACTGCCAGGGGTGATGGGGAGAATCCAAGCCCCACCACAAGGATAACCTCGGGGGTGGGCCACGGGGTATTGAAGCCCTAGCCCAGACCATCCTGTCGGAGGAGAGACTTGGAGGGAAGGAGAGGAGGAATTATCTGTGTGGAAGGAGAGCGGCGTAATAACAAGTCTTTGCTGTTGTTGTTGCGGCTACTGGAAGCCACTACCGTTGGGAGATTGCTGATCTGTCAATAAAAGAGACTATCCGTTATTACCAAAGACTGTGTGTGAATTGGAAGGTAGTACCCTGGGACCCAAGGGGATCTTCTATACAGGTCCTGTCCCATATTCCTGGGAGTATAGAAGATGGAGGCGCTGCACCACTAAGAGATCATGGAGGCTACCACCCCAGAAGCCCGGTCCTGGCTCCCCCACAACATCGCGGGAAGCTCAGGCCCTCCTGTTCCTCACAGGTATGCACCACACCGCATGTAATCTGCCCTCATGCACTCTAGACACCACCGTAGAGTCTGGGGGATGGGGGGAAGCAGGGTTACACATATATAAAATTCCCCAACCCCCTCCAATACATATATAAAGGGTGCTTTGGGGGCCTGTGGTGTTGTGGGGGAGTGGGGTGACGGTGCTGCGGGGCCCGGTGGTGCTGCAGCTGCGGGGTGGCGATGGTTCTGGGGCCGGTGGTGCTGCAGGGGGGTCTGCGGGGGCTGGTGGTGCAGGGGGTTGGCAGCGTTGTAGGGGCCTGTCCCAAGCTTACACGCGCCTGCCAGGCCTCCCTCTCACGGCTAACTTCGGGTGCCGCGTTTTTTCAATTTTTTTATTATATCAACTGACCCGGCCGCGCAGGATTCTCAGGCGGCCGGGCACTCTGACTCACGGGGCCCGGGACACCAGCACCGTCTGTCTCCCCCTGTTTGTGGCCCTGCCTACGCTCACACACATTTTTAATTCCTCCCTCTGCTCTGGTACCTTTCCATCCTCCTTCAAGCATGCAACAGTTATACCATTGCTCATAAACAGCAAGCTAGACCCTACCTGTCTTTCTAACTATCGACCTGTCTCCCTCCTGCCTTTTGCCTCTAAACTCCTTGAACGTCTTGTATTCTCTCGCTTGCTCTATTTTCTCAACACCTATTCTCTCCTAGGCTCTCTACAATCTGGCTTAGTTCTATTCTGGATCTCCTCTTACCTCTCCCATCGTACTTTCAGTGTCTCTTCTGCTAACACCTCCTCCTCCTCTATTGATCTCTCTGTGGGGGTACCCCAGGGCTCTGTCCTGGGACCTCTTCTCTTTTCTCTGAACACACTTTCACTAGGTGAGCTAATCACATCTCTTAGGTTTAAATATCACCTCTATGCTGATGACACACAAATTTACTTTTCAACCCCCGACCTTACACCAGCTGTACAGACTAAAATTTCTGAATGTCTCTCTGCGATATCATCCTGGATGGCCCTCGGCCGACTTAAACTTAAAATGGCAAAAACAGACCTCCTCATACTTCCTCCCAAACCTGGTCCTACTTCCTCCTACCACATTACTATTGGAAGTAAGATCATTCACCCAGTAGCCCAAGCATGCTGCTTAGGGGTCAAACTCAATTCCTCTCTCACACTCTCCTCTCACATTCAAAACGTTTCTAAAACCTGTCGCTTTTTCCTCCGCAATATTACAAAGATACGCCTTTTCCTCTGTTGCTCGACTGCTAAAACTCTGACTCGGGCCCTCATTCTTTCCCGTCTCGATTACTGTAACCTCCTGCTGTCCGGCCTTCCTGCCTCTCACCTGTCTCCCCTACAATCTATCCTAAACGCTGGTGCCAGAATCACTCTACTCTTTCCTAAATCTGTCTCAGGGTCTCCCCTGCTGAAATCCATCTCCTGGCTTCCAATCAAATCCCGCATCTCGCTCTCAATTCTCCTCCTCACCTTGAAAGCTTTACACTTTTCTGCCCCTCCTTACATCTCAGCCCTAATTTCTCGCTATGCACCATCCCGATTCTTGCGTTCTGCTCAAGGATGTCTTCTCTTAACCCCCTTTGTATCTAAAGCACTGTCCCGCCTTAAATTCCTCAATATGGCTCAGGGGCACCCAGCCAGGCATAATACATTTATTATTGACCTGGGTTCCCCCTCACCATCCCAGTGATGTCTCTTTGAAGTCTTGGCTGGGTGACAGAATTCTGATAATGAGTGGGTTATTGTAAGAATCAATTAATAAAAGTCCTGTGTGGAAAGAGATTTAAAAATAAAATAACAGAAGTTGTCAGATTTAATTTTGATCTAATGGAATTTGATTACAGAACTGAGAAAGAGAATGAGATTGATGAAAGTGATGAGGAAGGCTTCAGACCTTTTAAAAGTTCTAAATTGTCTAGTAATGTGTCAGATTTAATTTCCCAAATATCATCAGGACATATTGTCTCAGGGACAAGGCGAGGTAAAAGATTGAGGAACAAGAATTTTGCCTCCAGAAATGTAAAATGGAAGGATATGCTTTTAAGGACTCATCCTAATACTGACAAAAATGAAACAGTTCTTCCATTGAGAGAGGTAGGTGCAGTTGCTTAAGATGGAGCTTAAGATGGAGCACCAAGAGTTATTCATGCTTCTTGGACACCATCTGAGTTGATGTTGTTAAGGCAGCAGTTCCCAAAAGTTTTTGAGGATCATGTGGGTTTTAATGAGGTTTTGGATGGTATCATGGTAGCATACAATCCGACTGTGGGAGATGTAAGATATTTGCTTCGAGTACTTATGACATCTACTGACCGAACTAAATTTATCACTGCCTATATTGCTAGACAGATAGAAATAGGGGCACAAACAGGTGGTAAGCATCCATGGGAGACTGTAGAAGAAACAAGAGTTTTAGGGGATTTGGGAACATGGTATGCTAATGTTAAAAATGTCATTATTGGGGCATTTACATGAACAATTGACTGGACAAAAATAACACAACAAAACAAAATAAGGAAGAAACAGTTAGTGAATTTGCTGATATATTATTGAAAATGATTAAGGGGTATGGAAGAATTGAAGGAATAGAAACAAGCGCAAGACTGCTAATACTGTAGTGGCTGCTTTTATGAAATGTTTATGAAATAGGAATGCAAGTACAGACTATATGTGACTGTTGAAGAACACATGCAACGCTGTAAGAAAGCAAAGGAAATAAATCAGGAAGACAAGTTAGCAAAGGAAAGTGTTAAATTAGTACAAGCGAAGACAATGTTTAATTCACAAGATACAGTTGCTAAAGGATCTGTGTTCTATTCTCAGAAAAGATTCAATAATAGGGACCAAGAAAGAAGACGGAAATGTTATAACTGTAAAAAATCAGGACACTTTGCCAGAAATTGCAGAGCTCCTAGGAGAGATAGCCAGAGAAATAACCAGAATGACGTTATCAGAACAATTGTGACACAGAGAGAGAGAGATACTGTACTTTTGAAATAGGACTCTTTAGTTTTGTTACAGGCACTGGCTTGATAAAGGCATAAAATAAATAAATCGAAATTATAATTTGTCAATCCAAAATGATAAAATACACAACCGAAATTCCTAATGCCAGATCAACCAAGTATGAGTGCATACTGACTGACACTGACAATGTCACAGTCCATCGGCGCCCCTCATTATTCTCAACCTGAGTGAATCCTATCTGTGTGTAAATTTTGTGGGAGAGTTAAATAATGGGAACGCCATGTTATTATACAGTACTGTATGTACAGTATACAAAATTACCATCCAGAAACTTGCAAGATCGTACGAAAATGGAATACAATTAATTGCTCGCGATGAAATGTAATTTTAAAAGGTATACACACCCACTACAACACAAACTAATCAACACTGGGCAAAGGAGAGTTTGGGTGTCCGTGGGGAGAGGATAAAGAAAGTGCGAAATTGGGACGATCTTTTGATCTTTACCATTTTTGTAATCCGCCGGTCACTGGAAAAATAAGGATATTGATTGTTCTGGTCAGGCCATTTGTTTCCTTAAACAGAATGACATTTTTTCCCCGTCAATTTCCACAGACAGAACCAGGCGAACATGTTACGCAGGAATAACGGGCAGAACACATTCCAGACATGAAAATTAAATAGAAGCTCAATAGCTTCAAATTAAGGGCATCATGCAGTAAGCAGCGAAAAAATGCATTAGCCAGTTTTGCAATTAGCCATGTTTTTGGCGTGTTAAACTCGCTGTATGCTGTAAGGGACGAATCCCTGGCGAATGAATGCGCCACCACCATTTGATAAAATGGCAAGTAACCGGTGGCGAGACGGCTGCCTGGCGAGAAGCTGCCGAGAAGCCGTCCCCTGCCGAGATCTGTCTGCAGCAGAGAGAGATCCGTCGCTCTCTCTGCGCAAACATCGGCACATTAAAAATTATTTTTTAAACCATTTTTATTCATAGTGTACATGTGCAGGGGGTCTCCGGAGCTGAACTGCATTGGTTTCAGGTCCGGGGACCCCCTGCTTCCCGAGATACAGGCCCCTTTATGAGGTGCCGGTATCCCTCTGCATTTAAAGGTCCCGATCACGTGACCGCGGAATGTAAACAAAGCAGAGGGATACCGGCACCCCCTAAAGGGGCCTGTATCTCGGGAAGCAGGGGGTCCCCGGACCTAAAACCAAAGCAGTTCAGCTCCGGAGACACTCTGCACATCTACACTATGACTAAAACACACATATCAATAAACACTCGTTCCTTACCTTTGCGGCTATCTGCTATGGTAACGAAGAAGCATGAATATTTTTTTAATAATACTGTACAGTGAGCAGGAGGTCCCCTGAGCTGAACTACATAGCTTTGTGGACCACGGACCCCCTGCTTCCCGAGTTAAAGGTCCCGGTATGTGTGATCGGGTGGGCAGTGTCGCCACCATATGTATAGCGTCCCATACGCTACGTGCCCGCAATAAATATGGTGTCGACACTGTAACCGATGCCCCAAACCAGGGCCTGTAACTTGGGAAGCAGGGGGTCTCTGAGCCACAAATCAATGCAGTTCAGCTCAGGGGACCCCCTGCTCCCGCACAATATTATTAAAATACATTAATGCTGCATCATTACCATAGCGGATAGCCGCTAAGGCAATGAAGGGGTTAACGCATAAGAGTATGTTTATTGGGGACAATTGCCCCCAATAAACATAGCAATACACAACATATAATACAGTAATGGGCAACATTACTATTATCCACAAATGGATAATAGTGCTGTTGTCCATTTAAAATACATACAGAATAATAAATACATTAAATACATATAGCACTCACCCATGTCCGGCAGCCACGATGAAGGCCATCCTCATCTTCATTCTGCTAATGCCCCTTCCGCTTCTGCAAAACAGACACAAGAATAAAAACATCCAATGTAATGTCCCCTAACCCCTTAATCATAGCGGTTATTAACCGCTAAAGTCATTAAGGGGTTAACCCACCATCACCCACATACCCTTCCCCACTACCTCCCCACCCCCTGAGGCCTAACCACCCTCACCCACTACCCACAAGGGAGTCCTACCACATACCCTTGGGGCCAATACCCCCTCCCCCCACCCCAACACATACAGTACAATAATGTGCCAAATAACTATTATCCAGATAGGGATAATACATTATTTGGCCATTATTTAACACATTAACTAGCATAGTAAAATAAAGAAAATTCTACTGACCTCATCAATAAGAAGGCCCCGTCGCCAGCATCATCCTTGTAGTCCGTTGCCAAAATAATACATAGCAATACATTGCAATGACATTCACATATCAATGAACCCCTTAATCACCTTCTCGGGTACTAACCGCAAAGGTAATTAAGGGGTTAAGCCATCCTGGCCACATACCCACCGTTCACACATTCCTTTGTACAGTGGCTTCATCATGAAAAAATAAAATAAAAATTAAAGAAACAAAATATATATATATATACAGTGTTCGACAAACCTATACATTTGCACGCCCCGGGCGAGTGGATTTAACATCGTGGCGAGCTCCTATTGGCCCAAGCAGCACACGTGTGGTACTAGGGGGCGAGTAGATTTTTTTGTTCGGCGAGTAGATTTTTGGTGATTTGTCGACCACTATATTAATATATATATACATACACACACACATGATGAACCAATATACAAATAAATGTGTCAGGGTTAACAAAAACATGCTCCAATAAAAATACCACTTATCCATAACATCCTCAATGAAATACAATGCGATTTCCTAAACAAATCAAATGTAATCATCCAATCTAAAGCATCAAATGCCAATCCAAAGCCTCAAATGCCACTTAAAACATTGCATTTACATTGCATACATGTTGCATAAAATGTAAGCTACATGTAGACGCTGCAAATCAATGTTAACAATACAATATTTCAAATAAAATAGCATTACATCAAAAGAAGTATACAATGTAATCCAATAAAGTCACCATCAATCAATTAGCATACATGAATTGCATCCCAAAACAATTAAAATAGCATCTAAACCAATTACACAATTAACTATAGCAACCGTTAAAGAGAACAAGTTACCATCATACAAAATAGGACACCAACAATTACAATATACAAAAGCAAGCCTCACCATTACTTAAAGTACAGCATAGAAGCCCAAAAATTACATCTAGCTAATTATAAAATACATTGAACACACATCTATGCATAGCAGCATAGCCAAAATCATTTAAAATTGTGCAAAGCAAGCTTTTAAAGCTGCAGTTTCAGTCAATATCCTGCATGTGTGTTTTTTTTAATAAATCAGTTCTGTAGTAAGAAAAAATACTTTTAGCATTTTCTGTTTTAAAAAAAACAACTTTGAAAGACCAATTTTCTTGTATTCTATTTTAACAACCATTTGCTAAGGCACTGCCCCTTCATGTCCTGTCACAAGCCCTGGCACACCCCTTTGTCAGCCCTGCCCTCCCTCTAGCACATGTCAGTGCAGGAGTGCTCATGAATATTCATGAGCTTCCACTGAGAGAAAGGAACAGAAGAAAAACAGATCCCTTCACTAATGATGTCACCAAATTTCACCGATCAATACATGGAGAACGAATTGACCTGCAGCTATACAGTTCTTTAGGTAATTAGAGATTGCACACATGAAACTATTGAAATAAAAAAATAAATTAAAAAAAAAAAAAAGACTGAATTGCAGCTTTAAAACACTATCTTTTCTTACATTGTATGTATATATCTCTCTAGACATACATACATACATACATACAGTGGCAAGAAATGATGTACAATAAAAAAAAACAACACATGTAAAAAGCAACAAAAAACACAGTTACATTAAATACATTTCTTTATTTCACTTACCATTACTTGACCCACTCACCGACTCCCGTTGAACAGCTTACTCACGAACCAATCCACGAACAGGAACCCATAAAATAATAAACCAGAAAATAATAAACATTAAAATAATAAAACACGACAATCCAGGGGTCTTCTACTTCTAATCCATCTTCATCTGTATTCTTGTTTCTTCTATCTTCTTCCGGGGTCTTCTTCCCGTCTGCTGCCACGCCCTGGTCTTCTTTCTTCGCCGGAGGTCCTTCCTCCTCGGCGTCTGGCTTCAAAATGAGACGACATAGGCTTTTAAAGGCCTATGACGTCACATTTTCGTCATGGTTTCCACGGTCCTTATTGGGCCGTGAAAACCATGTGTTTTGGCCGATAAAAAAAATAAATGATGACTTCACTTAAAGGCAATGAAAGAACAGCCAATCAGAATGGCTTTGCTTCAATTGCCTTTAAGATGATGTCATTAATAAAAGAAACATGGCCGGCCTCATATGGTACGGCAGCCAATCAGAGTGTGGGAACTCCATCCCATCTCTGATTGGCTCTAGAAGACCATGTGACAGAGGCTTGGGGAATAACGGATATGACGTAATTGAAAGCCTGTCACATGGTACTAGAACCAATCAGAGTAGAGATAGACTTCCCATGCTCTGATTGGCTACCGTACCATGTGAGGGCGGCCATGTTTCTTTTCATGACGTCATCTTAAAGGCAATTGAAGCAAAGCCATTCTGATTGGCTGTGCTTTCATTGCCTTTAAGTGACGTCATCATTTTTTTTTTATCGGCCAAAACACATGAGCACCGATTCTACCAGGGAGACTCAGCAACTGCTTCCCCCAGCCGACAAGATATATCCCACTAGGCGGGCACTGCTCTGGCTGGGGAGGCAGAAAATTGTTCTGGTCTTTTGGGCGGATGGCCCCCCCCTGGCCCAATCTCTGCCCCATGAAAACCATTGCCTTTGTCCCCTGCACCTCTCCTCCCCGTCAAGTCCCAACAGCAGCCATTTTCTCTGGACATGCGGGCTGCACAAGAGGTTTCTCAGCCCTGCATGTCCAGAGACTCGCAGTACAGGGTATGCAGTGGCTATACACTACATTAAAACCAAGTAGCCCCGGAGTCTGGTTTTCAGATGTTGCCCCAGGGAAGGATGGCAGGTGCCAGGCTTAACCTTTATTATACAGGTCTCTTGGCCCCTTTCTGTCACAATTGTTATAAAAATAAAACATTATTAAACAAAACTCTAAATAGTAGATAATTAAATCTACATTCCATTTCGATAAAGGTCCAAACGGCGTCCAAAAACGTCAACTATTATAAGAAATCCTTTAACTTAACGGCCACCGGGTTGATCAGCTTGGTGATTAGGTACAGTCCAATATACTTAGGGCCAAGCTTGGCTGCAGGTGCCCTGTGCTGGATATTCTTAGTGGAGAGCAATCACCTTCTTGGAATGCTGGTGCTGGTCAAGGCCACTTATCTGCACGGAGATTTGGCAAAAGGACACTCCTAAATTACTTTGCCTGGATCATCTTCCTGAGATCTTGCAGTAACAGGAACTTGAGATCCACTGCAGGGACTTCCGACGGTACAGCTGAGGCTGGGAGGACATTAGGGTGGTAACCATATATGCAGAAGATGTGTGATTCCTGGGTTGAATCCTTCCACAATGAGTTGTGGACAAACTCAGCCCAGGGACGCCGGTTACCCAGTCATCCTGATGGTCTGGGACAACATTTTGGAGGTACTACTCCACGGGTTGATTAGTCCTTTCCATGAGGCCATTGGATTGAGTGTGATAGGCTGAGGAAAAGTCCTCCAAAACTTGGAGATTAACTGAGATCTTTGGGGCCTCATGCTATAAGCAGCAATAAGCCACTTATCGCCATCTTATCGCCAACTTATTGACAGCTTAATCGCCAAAAAAGCATACTGCCATGCAGTAAGCCACGATAAGCTGACGATAAGACCAAAATCGCCGTTTTTGTTTGCCGATAAAAAAAAAAAATCGCCAGACGCATGGCGATAAGCCACTTTTTGGCACTGATCGGCAGTTTTTCAAACACGCTAAATTCTAGTAGCCCTGATTAGCTTATCGAGGCTGATCGCCGCTCTAGAATTGAGAATTCCTCTCCAAATCGCCTTGTCACAATATGTTGGCAAGAATGTGGGCAGAAGCAGCTGAGAAGTGGCGAGACGGCACTTAGAAAAAAAATGCATTTTTCCTGCATCAGATTGATGCCGGGAGACTCCGGAACTGATACCCATTAATATCAGCACCGGAGACCCCCGGCATGAATCAGATGCATGAAAAATACATTTACAGGCAACTTCATTATAGTTCCCACAATCTGATTGGTTGAAGTTCCATGTGACGGCAGCCATGTTACTCCAAATCATAAAAAGATCATCTATGAAGCGACGATAAACGTGAATGTGATGTCTGTAAGGGTTTCTATCTCCAAACACGTAGGATGCCTCCCACCAACCCATAAAAATGTTGGCATAGGAGGGTGCAAAGCACGTACCCATGGCAGTCCCACGTGTTTGGAGATAGAAACCCCCGGAAAAAAGAAAATAATTATGTGTTAGAAGAAAATGAATGGCATCCAATAAAAAGGGGATATGTGCCGGTGAAAACGATGAGTCGTATTCAAGAAAATATCTAATGGCTCTAAGAACGTCTGTGTGGTGAAATAATGGTAAAGAAAGAGGATACATCAAGGATAACCCAAAGAAAATTGGGAAGCCAAAGAAAATCCTGAAATAAAGGGAGTACATATGAAGTGTCAAATAAATGTGAAGTAAGTGTAGTGACAATGGGTTGTAAATAGTGATCTATGTAGATTGATAAGTGCTCACCCAGTGACCCAATGCTAGAAACAATAGGGCGCCCCAGTGGTGAGTGAAGGGACTTGTAAATTTTGGGAAGATGGTGAAAGATAGGAATAGTGGGGTATGAACAATGTAGATAATCAAACTCCTTCATGGACAAAACTTTTAATTCTTTACCTTCATCTAGTAAGTCATAAAGTTGATCCAAAAATTGTTTTGTGGGGTCAGAATCAAGTGGAATGTAGGAAAGCTGGTCACTTACTTGTCTAGATGCTTCTGCATAGTAAAAGGTTCAATCCAACACAACGACTGCGCCGCATTTGTCGGCGTTTTTCACGACTTCTGTCATTATCTTTTAAAGAAACAATGGCGTCACGTAGTTCGGGACGCATATTATCAGAATATTTTTTATTTGTTGTGTGCTGGATGCCCTTAGATCAGGGGTGGGGAACCTTTTTTCTGCCCAGGGTCATTTGGATATTTATAACATCATTCGCGGGCCATACAAAATTATCAATTTAAAAATTAACCTGCTATATTTGGTCAAACATTTAATTAACTCAGCCCTAATGTGATGGCTGGAACTGCTTCTCTTTGGTGAGGCATGTGATGTTAGCTGGTATTGATGATGTTGCTACTCGCAACTGGTTTTTCCGGTTTGGGTGGGTGACTGACTTACTGACACTTGTGTGGGTGACTGACTGACACTTGGGTGACTGACTGACACTTGGTGACTGACTGACACTTGGGTGACTGACTGACACTTGGGTGGGTGACTGACTGACTGACACTTGGGTGGGTGACTGACTGACACTTGGGTGGGTGACTGACTGACACTTGGGTGGGTGACTGACTGACACTTGGTTGGGTGACTAACTGACTGACACTTGGGTGGGTGACTGACTGACACTTGGGTGACTGACTGACACTTGCGTGACTGACTGACATTTGGTGACTGATTAACTGACACTTGGGTGGGTGACTGACTGACTGACACTTGGGTGGGTGTGTGACGGACACTTGGGTGTGTGACTGACTGACTGACACTTGGGTGGGTGACTGACTGACTGACACTTGGGTGGGTGACTGACTGACTGACACTTGGGTGGGTGACTGACTGACATTTGGGTGGGTGACTGACTGACACTTGGGTGGGTGACTGACTGACACTTGGTGACTGACTGACTGACGAGTGGGTGGATGACTATGAATGACTGTGGGTTGGTGTCTGTATACACAAACACACACACACACCGGAGTGGGGGTGGGGGAAATCACACACTCTCTCAGACCCTCTCACTCATACGCTCACTCTCTCACTCACTTTCAGACACTCTCTAAACAAGAATGACAATCAGCTGCAAGAAGTGGCAATTTGAGATGCATGAGGGACGGTCTGACAGCTTAGATCACACTGAGACATTTTATGGGGCACAGATCATTGGGGGGGGGCTGTCTGCAAAAGTTAATCACACAACATGTATTGAAGTCAAGGAGACCAATGGTGCAGGGATTAGGCATCATGCCTGGTGGTGTCCCAGGGCCCTGCTGCCCTTCCCCTGTCAGGGCCCTGCACAGCTCCCTCTCATCTTACACTGCGGAGCAGGTTCCCTCCGCAGCTGCTGCCCGGTGTGGGGAGGAGGAGGAGAGACGGTAGTGAGGTGTCTCTCCCTCCTCAGACTCATTCTTCTATCCCCCAAGCCTCTTATACCCCCCCCATCCCCCAAGCCCCACTCCTCTTATACCCTCTCCCCCCCCGGAGCGCTGCTTACCCACACCGCCCTGGTGATACTCGGGTCCTTCATCACCTCAGGCTGCTGCTGCTGCTCTGGACTTGGACGTGCGCCAGGGGGGGGGGGGGGAAATCGGAGCTTGGGGGATCAGAACAGGGGGGGGGAAATCGGAGCAAAGGAGGCATGGAGCAGACTTACCACTTGCTAAGGGTGACCAGATTTTAAAAATGAAAATCCGGGACACATTAAAAAATTATTTCTAAAACAAATGACATCACGTGATGCACCCCATTGCCATGACAACGAGACACTGATGTCAGGCGGTGACATGTTGCCATGACAATGTGGCATCACGTGATGCCTCGGCGCCATAATACGTCCCATTGTCATGTCAACTTGATGCCGCGTGATATCATGGAGCGTCTCGTTGTTATGGCAATGGGCATTACGTGACATTGCGCAGCCATGTTGATGGAATTTGGAGGGGAGGATACAGCCACACACAGACAGTGACACACAAACACAGTGACACAGTGACCGTGACACAGACAGTGACACACACACAGAGACACACAGAGAGACAGTGACATACACACACAGTGAAAGTGAGACACACACATAGAGACAGTGAGACACACACACACAGAGAGACACACACACACACACACACACACACACACACACACACACACACACACACACACACACAGTGACAGTGCCGGACACACACAGTGACAGTGACACACACACACACAGTGACAGTGCCGGACACACACAGTGACAGTGACACACACACACACACACACACACACACACACACACACACACACACACACACACACACACACACACACACACACACACACACACACACACACACACACACACACACAGTGACATTGACACACACACACAGTGACACAATGACAGAGACAGACACACAGTGACACACACACCCACACACACACAATAAGCCCACCTCTGCAAACACACACAAAAATAAGGCCTGTCCGCCTTGCGGTTGGTAAGGTGCCTGGGAGGGTATATAAGGGGGCATGTGGGTTATCTGGGGCCCGTGGATGGGATGCTGGAGCAGCATAGGTAGCCATTGCAGATGAGACTGGCAGGCCCACAGAGCCTAAAGGGAGGGACAGAGGGGCGGAGCCTAAGGAGCCCGGCATTACTGGAGGAGAGAAGGGAGGGGGGCAGTGGTGAGGGAAGGGGAGGCCCGGCATTACTGGAGGAGAGAAGGGAGGGGGGCAGTGCTGAGGGAAGGGGAGGCCCGGCATTACTGGAGGAGAGAAGGGAGGGGGGCAGTGCTGAGGGAAGGGGAGGCCCAGCATTACTGGAGGAGAGAAGGGAGGGGGGCAGTGCTGAGGGAAGGGGAGGCCCAGCTTTCCACTGTTTGTTGAAATAAATCAATAGCATTATTTGTCATTATTCCAGGACAAAATTTCGATCTATTGTGCAGACCTGATGGCTTTCTCCCTAGAAAAGAGATAGATGTATCAATACATTCTGTGTGTTCTTCTGACAGATCTAACATATCTTGAAAAAAGAAATGATCACGAAATGTAAGATGTTCTCCAATATCAAAAATAGGTATAGTTTCTTTAGGGTAATCAGGCACTAAATGCAAAGAGTCCTGTGAAAAAGTGCCAGATTTCATAGATTTCCCCTTAAAGAATCGCCTTAATGATAGCTTCCGGATACATTTATATAAATCCACTGTAGTGGTGAACAGATTGAATTTTTATCCGGAACAAATGTCAAACCTAGAACAAGGACTTTGTATTCAGCTTGTGTAAGTAAATATTGTGAAATTTTGATGACATTGGTATTTTCATTTGTTAGTACCTCCTCTTCTTTGGGGTATTGACTCCTGGATTTGGGTCTATTCCTTTTACCTCTTTGTTTTTTGACGTCATATAACGCTTAAGAATACCTTTTTTTGACTGGAGTATGATTTCCCAGAGGTATTCATCTCATCTGCTGAGGAACCTAGAGCGTCATATTCAGAAAAGGAGACACTGTGTGTACAGTAGTGTAATCATTATCAGTTGTGTCCGAATCAACCGATTTATCACTTAGTTTTGTATTGGATTTCTTGAGAATAGATTTAGCCTGGGACGTTTTTAGCATTTTTTCTTTGTTGTTGTGGTTTATGCCAAATATAAATTTGGTTACGCTCATAATCGAGCTGATCACGTTCAAACTTGTTTTGTTTGGTTTGCATTATATTTTTCTCAAATTTGTTAATGTTACTGGCTAATTTGTCATCTATAGAATGGGAACAAGTCCCAACGGGGTGCTACAGAAACTCTTCTGTGGATGGTGTAGATTTATAATGTACTGAGTCAATCAAATTCTCAGGTTAGGACGGAAAATAATCATTCCTCCAAAGGTTAATGTCCCGTGGCACTATATACTGTGGTATATGTAAGTTGATAATGTTCACACATGGAATATACACGGGGGATAAAGGAGGGGGGCTGGCAATCTTCCCTGGTAGTAATTGTGAGCGTACCTAGTAACTATATACTGGAATTCCTTTCCCTCCTCCTATGTAATCCTCCTGCTCCGTGTGACTTACAAAAATTCTCAGATACACACTGGCCACTTGGAATGAACAAAGAACCATAAATGATATGAGTCAAATACTCACTGGATCACCCTGCATCCGTCCTGCTTGGCGTGCGTCGCTCCCAAAGTAAGAAAAAGCGAACAAAGGAGTCTGGAACAAGCACTGCAAAGAATCCGGGCTTGAGGCAGGTTAAAAATGAGCTAATTTATTCAGGCATCAAGCCTCAGGACATACAACAAAACCTGTAGGTTCCTCTGATGCGTTTCTTGCCAAAAGGCACTTTATCTTTGATAAGAAACGCGTCAGAGGAACCTACCGGTTTTGTTGTATGTCCTGAGGCTTGATGCCTGAATAAATTAGCTCTTTTTTAACCCGCCTCCCGCCCGGATTCTTTGCAGTGCTTGTTCCAGCCTCCTTCGTTTGCTAATTTGTCATCTAATTCCTTGAATTGATCCATGTCAATAAAGTCCTGCAATTTGGTTTGTAATTCTTTAACGTGTTTGAAAGCTAGATGTTTCTCTTTCATTCTGTTTTGTATGATTAAATCAATCAATTTGAAGGAACATTGGTCCAAGATCTGACTCCATTGTGCCTCAAATTCCCTGTCTTCAAATCCAAAGGTTGGTGCTTTAGTCATTCTCAACTCCCTTTTTTCCTGTTCATGCTGTCAACCAATCCTCTGCAATGTTCTTACCTGGTATTTTAATTACCCAGTTATGTCACGTGGATCCTTTAAAAATGGCGGCGGTACCGGCACCCGATGCCCCATACCAGGGCCTGTAACTCGGGAAGCAGGGGGTCCCTGAGGCTGAAATCAAAGCGGTTCAGCTCAGGAGACCCCCTGCTCCCGCACATTATTAATAAAAATTACATTAAAGCAGCTTCATTACAATAGCAGATATCTGCTATGGTATGGAATTTAAAAACATTTTTATTTGTGTTTTAATACTAGTGTAGATGTGCAGGGGGTCTCCGGAGCAGAACCGCATTGATTTGAGGTCTGGGGACCCCCTGCTTCCCGAGATACAGGCCCCGTTATGGGGTGCCAGTATCTCCTATGCATTTGATTCCCACTGTCACGACATGGGGCATTTAAATGCATAGGAGATCCCGGCACCCCATAACGGGGTCTGTATCTTGGGAAGCAGGGGGTCCCCGGACCTGAAATGAATGCGGTTCTGCTCCGGAGACCCTCTGCTCACCTATACTATTAATAAAATGTCAAAAAATGACGACGACATTTGCGCAGGGAGAGACAACTCTCTATCTCTCTGCAGCAGATAGAACCCACCGGGTGAGCTCCTTTCGGAGGGCAGATCCCATTGCCGCCGGCTACTCGCCATTTTTCCAAATGTTGCAATCAACGGTATTCAGGCCTTTCTGCATACCCTGATAGCAACGCTGCCAAAAATGGCGATTTAAAAACCCTGGTGATTTTTTTCTATCAGCCTTTACTGCATGAGGCCCTTGGTTGGAGACTTTAGCCATAGAAACCCAAATGCATGCAAAATATCTCCTATGGGAAGACCGGTTGACCACTACCAGTATGGTGGTCATTACCTTAGATGGTGGCAATTACACTATGAAATCCATCACTAAGTGGGTCCAGGGGTGGTCAGGGAAAGGCAGGGATTGGGGAATGCAAGAAGGAAGTGCTCTGGGTACCTTGGTTCTGCACGCAGAAAGTGCAAGCAGTCATGAACTGCTTAATATCCTTATTTATCTCAAGCCAACAGAAGGTGCGCTCTAGGAAGTTGGAAGTCTTCCTCTCACCTCGATGTCTCAAAATCTTTGAGCAATGTCCCCAATGAAGAATCCTCATGATAGAGTAGAGGAACAAAGAGCTTAGGGAGGCACACAAATGCTCACAGGGTTGTTGCGTGATAGAGGAGATGATGCGTGCTTGAGGGTTAATGGGTCATTTGTTAGTCTCCTCTTCTCCATCTGCCAGACATTGTGTAGAGAGAGCATCGACCTTGATGTTCTTTGAACCTGGATGATAGGAAATGGATGGGAGATGTTGTGCCCTCCAATAGATGTTGCCATTCCCCCAAGGCCATCTTGATTGCCAGAAGTTCTCTGTTCCTGATAATTCTTTTCAGCCTGATTTTTTTCCAAGAAAGCACACAGGGGTAACCTGCCATGGAATTCACTCTTTTGAGAAAGAACCTCATTAGACCCAAAGTCATAGGTGTCTACCTCTAGAATTAAAGCCTTTGAAGGATCTGGGTTAACCAAAATGGGTGCTGTGGAGAAGATTGTCTTTAGTGTCTGAAAGGCAGTGAGAGCCATTGAAAAGGATTTGCCCCCTTCGTGAGAGCCATGATGCGAGCCGTATCCTGAGAGAAGTTTCCAGATGAACAATAGATAGTAATTCTCAAAGCCCTAGAATCTTTGAATGGGTTTTAGGGTGGTTGGAGTAGGCCATTCAAGGACAGGAGATACTTTGCAGGATTCATTTCCAAGCCGTCAGAGGAAATAATGTACCCCAGAAGAAAATCTTCAATTGATCAGAGGCACTTTTGTAACTTGGCAAATTTATGATGGAATACTTTGTGATTGAAGGACTGAAATACCACCATGGCATTACATAAGTCGACGGGCATGACTAGGTACTCCTAGTGCCCATCCCTGGTGTTGAAGTCCATCTTCCATTTGTCACCCTCCTATATATATGAATTGGGTTGTAGGCTCCGCGGAGGTCAAGCTTCATGAACAGTGTAGCTCTTCTAAGTCGATCAAACAATTTGTGAATCAGGGGAAGATTATACCATATTTTGAGGGTGATTTTTATCACAAGAACCATTAGTAGCGCCTCAAGGCTAGTTGAAAGAGTTTGCAGAAACGTGGCGATCATAGTCAATTGCTGGTCCTGAAGAGACATACTGTACGCTTCTCTTGATCTCCCAGTAAACAGCCTTGATATGAAATGGTGCCCCTTACCTCACCGAGGTCCACAGGACTTGGGGCTGACTCATGATTAAAGAGAATATCCAAGTCACAAGCCATGGTTGGGATCACGGTTCCAAGATCAGAGCACGGTACTGTACAGCAGCATAGTCGGGGTTTCAAGGTCAGGGCAGGAGAGAGGCAAACAGAGTCCAAGTCCAGGCAGAGGTTCAGCAAATGTTCAGGACAGGCAAATCAGAAGAAGGATAACCACCGGTGTCCAAGAGCATAAATGATCAGACATTGGCTGCATGGAAATTGCTTCCTCATAGAGGCCAGGAACAGGTGCAGCTGATAACAACCTCCATCCAGGTTTAGGGCAGAATGAAGCCACTTCGGCCATCTTGGGGGATGGTAAAATGACCTCAGATGTCTGTCAACTTGGTGGAGGCAAAAAAGGATGTGTTGGAGCTGAAGGGAAATGGCCGCGATGGCAAAACCTGACAGAACCAGGGCTAGAGTGGAACAGGAACGCATCCAGAACACCATTCCAGCACTTATTTTAGCAGCGTTCCAGCATTTCTGCAGCCACTCTCCCTCCTTTCCCTCAGCCCTACCTGGGGTACGTAGCTGCAGAGCCTGTCAGTGACCTACCGACAGCAGAGGGAGCCTGCCCTGGCAGTCTAAGCCTGCAAGTAAGGCCCAGGCAGAAGTTGGGGCCAATTTCTGGTATCGGCTGCCTGGGCACTGGGAAGCTCCGCACCTGGGGAACGTTGGCGCGGAGCTTCCCAGACTGTGCCCAGGCAGGGATGGAGGAGGGCCCACTCAGGCAAGCGATGCAGGGAGTTGCGCCTGACTTCCGGCTGGGCCCAGCTTGCAGGGTTAGACTGCCGGCCGTGCCCCTACTGCATCCGGGTAGGTCACTGACAAGCTGCGTACCTATGTTACCGAAGTAGGGCCTGGGGAAAGGAGGCAGAGTGGCTGTTGAACTGTTGGAAAGCTGTTCCGGCTGCTAAAATAAGTGCCAGAATGATGTTCCTTCTCCAATCTAGCCCTGGTTCTTCCTAACATCGTATGTGCACTAAAAGCCATTGAGGTTAGCACAGGAATTTAACCTGACGTTAATTAATGTCTTACCTAAAGGTGGCTTCAGAGAGAGAGAAACTTGAGCAAGTCCCTTTATCTCCCTGTGCCTCAGGCAGCAACATTTGATTGTAAGGTTTTCACTACAGGTACTCGTGTCTGTAAAATTCTGTGGTGGGATAGGAGGATTATTGGTGAAAATTATCTAGCCAACAACATGTCCTCAGTTGTCTACCCTCAAAAAATGCAAACAAATTCATGGTTATACTGTGAAAATATCAGCCATTAACCTCTGCATTGAGGGTCTATTTGAAGGATGTTGGGGGATCTATATGAGGGGTGTTGTGGGGTCTAAGCAAGAGGTTAATGCCTGATCAATCACAGCTCTAGGACCCCTGATTACCAACATATTACTTACTGTATCTCTGTATCTTCTTTGGGATCCACGAGTTCGAAGTCGCCAACTGGGGTTGATGGCGTTTCCACGGGCTGCATAAGAAACGTGGGTTCTGTGAGCCACAACGTATTCTGCAGTTGCGCTGCGGGTACTGATCTTGTGGCATGGTCTGCAGGATTTTGGTCTGTGGGCACATGGTGCCATTGTTCTGATCGGGTTGACTTCCTGATTCTTTCTACGCAGTTGGCCACGTATACGTAGAATCTTCTTTTCTTGTTACATATGTAACCTAGTACCACCTTGCTATCTGTGTAGAATTTGACAGCATCTGGTTTGCAGTCCATCTCATTTTCGATGAGTTCTGCCAGTTCTACCGCTAACACTGCACCACATAGCTCTAGTCTGGGTATGGTGTGGTCGGGTTGTGGCGCCAGCTTAGCCTTGCCAAGGATGAACCTGATATGGTAACTTCCACCCACGTCCGTGGTTTTTAGGTAGGCCACCGCTGCTATGGCCTTTGTGGAGGCATCTGAGAACACGCAAAGCTCTTTGCTGTGTGCAGCGGTGAGAGATATGGGCGAGTAGGGGCGTGGTATCTGAAGTTGCTCAAGGGTCTTCAAGGAATACTTCCACGTTTCCCACTCTTTCCGTTTTTCTGGAGGTAGTGGGGTGTCCCAGTCCTGCTTCTCGAAGGACATTTCTCTGAGAAAAGACTTCCCTTGTATAGTGACAGGAGCTACGAATCCTAGCGGATCGTAAAGACTGTTAACAGTGGATAGGACTCTGCGTCGTGTGTAGGGTTTTTTCTCGATGGCTACCTGGAACGTAAATGTGTCTGTTTTAAGATTCCAGCTTATCCCCTGGCTCAGCTGTATGGGAGGCGTGTCGGTCCCCAGATCCAAATTTTGAGATCGTTAGCGTGATCATCCGCGTGGAACGCCTTCATCACTATGGCACTATTGGAAGCTATTTTGTGCAATCTTAGGTTGGCGTTTGCTAACATCTTTTGTGTCCTTTTGAGTAGGTCTATGGCTTCTTCTTCGGTGGGGACTGATTTCAATCCGTCATCCACATAAAATTCTCTTTCGACGAAGTTCCTCGCGTCTTTCCCGAACTCTGCTTCTCCGTCTTGAGCCGTTCTTCTGAGGCCGTAGGCAGCCACCGCAGGTGATGGGCTGTTACCGAAGACATGTGCTTTCATGCGGTACTCCATGATTTCTTTATCTTCCATTGATGGCGCCTGTCTGTCATCGTCTTTTGTTGTCTGGAACGCTGTAAACCCTAGGTCATCAGTGTATTTGTTTGTCACAAGCGCATCTCCATATTTCTTTTTGGTCTCGAGCTTCTCATGGACCTGGAAGTGGTTCGGACAGGGTTTGAAGTGGGATGCACGACCGTTCTCCAACAAGTTTGTTCGTAGGGTGTCTACGTTGTCGGGTCCGCGTATCCTGCCTATGCATACTTCTCCCACTACCATCCATCCTAGATCGAGCCTTTGAGCGCTTGGGGCGTTGTGGTCCCCATTTCACTGTTCACGGATCTTGTGTGCCCTCATGATGTCCCTGCCAAGTAGCAGCATGATCTGGGCACCTTTGTCTAGTGGTGGGATACGATCGGCAATAGCTTTGAGATGGGGGTGGTGTCGCGCCACGTCTGGTGTGGGGATTTCGCTCCTATCTTCCGCCATGTGATTGCACTCGATGAGTGTGGGAAGGGGCATTTTCACTTTGCCGTCTATTGAGCATATGGTGTATCCATTCACTCTCCTCCCTGTAGTTTCCATTCGCCCTGCGCACGTTCTGAGAGTGTAAGGAGAGGCGCTGTCTTGTATGTTGAACATGTCAAAGAATTCTGACCTGACCAGCGATCGGTTCCTCTGGTCGTCGATGATAGCAGACATCCTTTTAGCTCTTTGGGGTTGTCCCTCTGGGTGCACTGCTACAAGACATATTTTAGAGCAAGATCTACCGTCGCTTATTTCCCCACATACCTCTGTGCATTTGGACACTACCGACGTCGTGGGCAGTGTATCTCCCTCTTCTTCCTCCCTGCCCTGCTTTGTCGTAGGGTTAGGAGCCTTGCTAGATTTGGGTTTCATAGTCTCTGGGTGTAAAGCGGCTATGTGCCTGTCGCTATTGCACTCTGTGCATTTCATAGCTCCTTTGCAGTCCTTGAATAGATGAGCTGTGGATGCACCAAATTTGAAGCAAGCTCCCCATTCCCTGAGTAAGTTCTTTCGCTCCTCTATGGGCTTCATTCTGAATCCGATACACTTGTTAAGCGGATGCGGCCTTTTGTGTATAGGAAATTCTTTGTTAAGGTCCCTTGGTTTCTTGTTCTTGACGGCTGCCTGGTCGGGACTCGCGTGGGTCGTAGGGGACCCGTCCGTCCTGTGGACCGAGATGGGTGTTCTGGCATCCTTGTATCTCGCTGCTAACCTTTCATTCCTCGGGTGGCTGGCACTGGATGTGGTCTGCGCACCTAAGATGCTTCATCATTTCTCGTCCTTGCTGCTTCGCAAATGAAGCTTAAGAAGACTGAAAATGGGGGGTAGGCGACGTGCTTCTCCCTTTTGTATTTGGAGCCTTGTGAAATCCACCTTTCTTGGAGGTTGAAGGGTAGCTTCTCCAAGATGGGTCTCACTCCACGAGCTGAGTCTAGGATGTTGTGACCTGTTAAGGAATGGTCTTTTCTTGCAAACTCCAGCTCTTGCAGCAGGTCCCCGAGTTCTCATAACTTCGAGTAGTCTCTAGCTGTGATCTTGGGAAAGCTGTCGACTCTTTTGAAGAGCGACTCCTCGACTGCTTCGGGGCTACTGTAGCAGTCTTCTAGCCTTTCCCATACTAGGTCAAGACCTACTTGGGGGTGGTTCGCATTTGCTGCCCCGAGTCTCTTCGCGTGTTCCATGGATTCTTTTCCCAGCCATTTGGCTAGCAGTCTGAGTTCTTCCCTAGCTGATACGCCTAGGCTCTTGATTGCATCCTTGAATGCGAACTTCCACATACGGTAGTTCTCGGGACGGTCGTCAAAGTTGGTAAGTCCTGTTTGCACCAGGTCACACCGGATCATGTACTTGGCCATGTCTGTCAGGCCTGAAGCATCGGCGTGTTGGTCACGTTCTGAAGTAGTTGCTGGGAGGGTCCATGCGGTCGCCTATTTCTTGGCGTGGTCGCATGATGACTGCTGGTCAGTGTGAGGGGCTGTGTTTTCCCGTGTGGGTGTACCTGGATTGCGAGCCTGTTGTAGTGCATCCGTGTGCGCACTGGCGTGTGGATCACTGTTGCGGCTGTGACTGTCCCAGGTAGCGTGTACCCTTAAAGGAACAGCATCTTCTCCACGTGGACCTAGCAAGTCTTCGGTGTTTGTGGTATCACTCCCGTCGTGTTGAGATGGTGTGCTGGTGTTTACACTGAAGAGGCTCCTTACGTAGTCTTCAGTGCGTTGGGCTGGATCCTCTGAGGCTATCCATCTGTACGGTTGCTCCCCGCCATCCTGTAGCGCGGCTGCTTCTAAGACTTCGGCTTGGGTTATGGCGGCAGCAGCTTCCCTTTCTTGATTTAGGGCCTCTAGGTTGACGTCCACCTCTGTCTTTTTCCGTGCAGCGGTGGCAGTGGCTGCAGCGGTGGTGGCAGCAGCTGTCTGCTCCTCCTCTTCTATGCGGGCCCTTTCTAGTTTCATGGCTGCCTCTTTCTGAGCATATGCGGCCCTGGCACGTGCGGCCTCTAAGGTGGCTTGGTGGCGTTTACGCTTGCGCTAGACACGTGATATTGCACTGATCTTGCTGACCTTGACGAGTGTCTGGATGTTATTTATTTATTTATTTATAAAATATTTTACCAGGAAGTAATACATTGAGAGTTACCTCTCGTTTTCAAGTATGTCCTGGGCACAGAGTTAAGACAAATAATACATGCTTACAAATACAGTTACATAATGAGCAGGGTATACATTATATACAAGACAAAGCATGCACAGTTAAAGATAATTCTTATTATGGGCGTATGAAACAATTACAGACTACATTAAAATGTGTGACAGCCTTAGATTTGAAAGAACTTAGACTGGTGGTGGATGTAAGAGTCTCCGGTAGGTTGTTCCAGTTTTGGGGTGCACGGTAAAAGAAGGAGGAGCGGCCGGATTCTTTGTTAAGCCTTGGGACCATGAACAGTCTTTTGGAGTCTGATCTCAGGTGATAGGTGCTGCATGTGGTAGGGGTGAGGAGCTTGTTCAGCTAGCTGGGTAGCTTGCCCATAAAGAATTTGAAGGCAAGACAGGAAAGGTGAACTTTGCGCCTAGACTCGAGTGATGACCAATCTAGTTCTTTGAGCATTTCGCAGTGATGTGTGTTATAGTTGCAATGGAGAACAAAACGACAAATTGAGTTGTAGAGGGTGTCAAGTTTGCTAAGGTGGGTTTGAGGTGCCGAGCCATATACAGTACTATGTCTCCATAGTCAATAATTGGCATTAGCATCTGCTGTGCGATACGTTTTCTGACCAGGAGACTTAGGGAGGATTTGTTCCTGTAGAGTACCCCTAGTTTGGCATACGACTTGGTTGTCAGGGTATTAATGTGCATCCCGAATGTTAAGTGGTAGTCAAACCATATGCCCAGGTATTTAAAACTATTAACAGGAGTTAGGGTGATGTTAGTTTTGGTTGTAATCTGGAGCTCAGTCACTGGGAGCTTTACAAATTTAGTCTTGGTTCCAAACACCATTGTTACAGTCTTGTCAGTGTTTAAAAACAGTTTGTTTTGGGAAATCCAGTTTTCGAGTCTGAAAAAGTCTGACTCAAGTATGTATTGAAGGTCAGAGAGGCTATGGCTGTGTGCATATAGGATTGTGTCATCTGCATACATGTGTATTGAGGCTTCCTGACAAGCTGTGGGAAGATCATTAATGAACACTGAGAAGAGTAGGGGCCCCAGAACAGAGCCTTGCGGGACACCACAGGTGATAGCCAGGGGGTTGGTTAGCGCCAGAGATGGACACATGTTGGGATCTACTTGATAGGTAGGACTGAAACCAGTTTAAAGCATGCTTCCCTATTCCAGAGCTCTGGAGTTTGTTAAGCAGGATAGCATGATCAACAGTATCAAAAGCCTTTGCAAAATCTAGGAATACTGCACCAGTGTGTTGACCCCGTTCCATTCCACACTTGATTTCATTGCAAACTTTTAGCAGGGTAGTTACGGTGGAGTGTTTGGGGCGAAAGCCAGATTGGAATTGGCTAGGAAAATTTGTCTTGTTATAGTAATCGCTTAATTGGGAGTGGATACATTTTTCCATGACTTTGGATAGGATTGGGAGAAGGGAGATTGGTCTGTAGTTTGAGACAGTGTTTTTGTCCCCACTTTTGAAGACTGGGACAACTCTGACAGCTTTCCAGGTCTTAGGGATTTGGCCAGAACACAGGATAGCGTTGAAAATGGAAGCAATTGGTTTGGCAATTGCTGGGGCTCCAAGTCTTAGGAACCTAGATTGTAGTAAGTCAGGTCCACATTGGCTGCTTAGTTTTTATTTGAGAAGCGCTTGTGTAATCTCCTCTTCGGATACTGGGCCAAATTGAAAATTGTGGGCAATGTTGGGAGGGGGTGGGGCTATAGGGGTACTCCCAGGATGAGATTCAGGTTTGTGGTTTGGGTTGCGTTTTGCTAATAAGTTAGTAGCACACCCCACAAAGTAATCATTGAATGCATTTGCAATGTCGGTGGGGTTTGTCAGAGTAATATCGCCCTTAGTGATATTACTTGGCTGTTGGTGGTTAGAAGGCTGGAATATGTTGTTAATAACCTTCCAGACGTTAGCTGGGTTTGATGTGTTCTGGAGGAGATTGTCACAGTAATATTGTGCTTTTGCGTGCCTTGTTTGCCTTGTGCACACGTTCCGCAGCCATCTGTAGTGATTGAGATCCTTGGTAGTGCCAGTTATTTTGTGGCTTTTCCACAAGGCATCCCTGAACTGGTAGAGTGTTATAAGGTCAGGTGTAACCCATGGAAGGTGGGCCCCCCGTACCCTTATTCTGCGTAGTGGAGCATGGGTATCACAGAGTTTTAAGAACTCGGATTGGAAATAGTCGAGCGCAGAATCAGGATGTGCTGGAGCGCTACGATGCAGTCTCCAGGAGAAGCTCTTTTCTCTCGCTTTGGGCATCCGTGATGGTGGTCTGCAGGAAGCTGTCGCGCTCCAGGTCGGTTCCCTCCTGCTGGTCACGTTCGCTGAGGCTTTCTTCCGTGTTGATTCTTTTCAGGTAGGCGAGATATGTTTGTGACAGCATTTGGTAGCGTTTGTGACTTGACCTTAATTGTGCTATCGCTTGCCTAATCTGTCTCTCCTGATCGCTAGTACTTGCAACGTTACATATTTCAAAACCAGTGTCCTCCCAGGCCTCCTCTAACTTTTCGCGGTGTGCGTCAATGTCAGTTTCGTACTTTTCGCGGGCCTTTTGTGCCAGTGTGACTGTCCGTTTAGGCCTTGAATCTGCCTGTGCCTGTTGCAGTTGCGCAGCGGTCTATGTGTCTGAGTGGTCACTCTCCTGCGTGATGTCTGGTGAGGCTCTGAGTTCTGCCATGCTTTAGGTGTGTGTAGGCCTTTAGCCACTGCGTGTGGCGTGCGGTCTTTTACCTGCATCAGCGATGGGCGACTGTCTCAGATGATGCAGAGCAGTGTCCTGCAGCATTCAGTGTAGGGGTAGCTGTACTCACAGGTGTCCGGTGGCTCTGACCCGTGTCCTGCCGGGTGTCCGGTGGCGTGGCCCTTGGTGGCGCTAACCGGGGGATGTGCGCAGGGGTAGGTGAGATGGTAGCTCCTCACTACAGAGCTGGGCAGAGGGTGAACTCAAACAGAAAAAGGCAAACAAAGTTCTGTGTGCTATGAACTGTCTGTCTGCACAGCTGCTGCCTTGTGTGCAAAGTTGGTTGCTGGCTGTGTGCAGTGTAAGCTGACAGCTGTACTGCTGCAGGCTGTGTGCAGTGCAAGCTGATTGTTGATAGTAAGGCTGCTGCTTGTCAGTCTGCAGAGACTGCTCTGTGTAAGCATAAAGTCTTTGAGTAGCAGCTCCTGTATGTGTCTGTAAGGCACACGGTCCTCCTTTTCACTATTCTGAGACCAGTCACGTTTAGTATGAATAGCCCAGATAGTTTCAACTCGTTCCTGTTACAAGCACAACAAGTACTTTGTCTTTTCTTCACTTTATTGGGGAAAGCATAGATTCCCCAAGGTACTTGTGGATGATGGTGTTGTGGGAGAATGTCTCTATGGTGAGTGTGCTTGATAGTGGGGAAAGGAGAAAAGGATGAGGCCTTGCCAGTAGAGAGAATAACAGAAGGTACTCACTCAGCCAATGTAGACGGTAAAAGGAAGTGAGAGGGAATCTGGGTAGCAGGATAGTCTGTGGACAGACCATCTGTGAGCAGGGCAGAGGGGGAGTGCAGACTAGCCCATTCTGAAAGAAAGGCTGAGGTTGCTATAGCAACTCACTGACTATGTCTATGTAAATAACATGTGTATCAAAATGTTGTCTTTTACACATGCAGCAAGCTTCTGGGACAGGGAAAATAACAGGCAGCTAACTAGGGAGAAATGAATACCATAAACTGCAAAGGGAGACAGAGGAATATGGAATCTAGTTCCAGGACAATGGTCACCCTACGCCTGGAGCATCTGCTTGGGAAATGGGGCCACTGCCAGGACCGCATTGAACATCCGAAGGAGACAATTGCTCAAAGAACTTCTTATAATAGAGATTCGAGAAGCCATCCGGCCCCGGAGCCTTGGATGGTTTCAGCTTGTCGACTACCCGTGACAATTCTTCTATTGTAAAACTTGCTCCCAGTACCCCCCTATCCTAACTGCCTAATCTTGGCAGCTTGGAGCTTTCCAGGAACTCCCTTAGAGCTCTTTTTGTTCTAGAATTGTGTGCCACTTTTACTCCATTGCAGCCCTTGTACCCCCCCCCCCTGTCTAAGTGAGATTGGGGTGGTCTGCTTCTACAACTACTTCACTAGTTGTTGGGCTGTACCTATTGGTAAACAGGAGGGCTGAGTGCTCCACGATGTTGTGGGCAGAAACAGGACAGGATCACAGGTTACTTTTGTTCTTGCTTTGTGCAGCACCTCCAGTCAGCATGGATCCTCTGTGAAGGCAGGGGATGGCCCATGCAGACACCTCTTCTTCTTTAAGCAGACAGTAAATCACACTCCATTATATTTTCTTGGTATTTATTGCATGCAGATTACATAAAAGAGCCATTACATTCTTCCCTTCCAGCTGTGCCCTGACTCAGGCTTTAGGCCCAGGTCAGGCCTGTTGGACCTCTCCTCACATCTCCTTATGAGATGGGGGCATATGTTGCTCACTCCACAGTGGGAGGAGAGAGAATGACAAGAGCCCAGAATTTAGGAAAGTACCATTATTTATATCCTTTTGGGAGTGGCTGTAACTCTGACTCATAACAAACCAGATCTGGATACTGATAGGCCCTCACATCCAGTGTGTGGTCCAATCAGTACCCAACCCTCAGGTTGGCACTCTCTTGCTGTTGCTAAGGCCCGCCCTTGGATACTCTGTTACAATCCAAGGATTCAAAACTACACAAGGCCTTAGGAAGGAATTATCCCCTCCACTTCCAGCACCTAACAGGGCTTACATTGGTAGGGCCCAGGAAAAGACATAGCGGCCGGGAGGCTATACTATACCATCATATAGATCTTCATAACATTTTTTAAAATTCCTCCACTATTAGTTTTGGGTTGGCCGTGGTAGATCCTGATTTGCGCTCACTTTCAGAATCGGAGCCCGCGTTCCGTGACTCTGAACTTCCCGCCTTAGCCATCTCCGATCTATTAAAATAGTCCGTTAGTACCGGGGTCCCCCTTTTGGCCTGTTTGGATGTTCCTATGGTTGCCGCCGCTGTCGGATTTGCGATATTGTGTGCCCTCATGATGTCCCTGCCAAGTAGCAGCATGATCTGGGCACCTTTGTCTAGTGGTGGGATACGATCGGCAATAGCTTTGAGATGGGGGTGGTGTCGCGCCACGTCTGGTGTGGGGATTTCGCTCCTATCTTCCGCCATGTGATTGCACTCGATGAGTGTGGGAAGGGGCATTTTCACTTTGCCGTCTATTGAGCATATGGTGTATCCATTCACTCTCCTCCCTGTAGTTTCCATTCGCCCTGCGCACGTTCTGAGAGTGTAAGGAGAGGCGCTGTCTTGTATGTTGAACATGTCAAAGAATTCTGACCTGACCAGCGATCGGTTCCTCTGGTCGTCGATGATAGCAGACATCCTTTTAGCTCTTTGGGGTTGTCCCTCTGGGTGCACTGCTACAAGACATATTTTAGAGCAAGATCTACCGTCGCTTATTTCCCCACATACCTCTGTGCATTTGGACACTACCGACGTCGTGGGCGGTGTATCTCCCTCTTCTTCCTCCCTGCCCTGCTTTGTCGTAGGGTTAGGAGCCTTGCTAGATTTGGGTTTCATAGTCTCTGGGTGTAAAGCGGCTATGTGCCTGTCGCTATTGCACTCTGTGCATTTCATAGCTCCTTTGCAGTCCTTGAATAGATGAGCTGTGGATGCACCAAATTTGAAGCAAGCTCCCTATTCCCTGAGTAAGTTCTTTCGCTCCTCTATGGGCTTCATTCTGAATCCGATACACTTGTTAAGCGGATGCGGCCTTTTGTGTATAGGAAATTCTTTGTTAAGGTCCCTTGGTTTCTTGTTCTTGACGGCTGCCTGGTCGGGACTCGCGTGGGTCGTAGGGGACCCGTCCGTCCTGTGGACCGAGATGGGTGTTCTGGCATCCTTGTATCTCGCTGCTAACCTTTCATTCCTCGGGTGGCTGGCACTGGATGTGGTCTGCGCACCTAAGATGCTTCATCATTTCTCGTCCTTGCTGCTTCGCAAATGAAGCTTAAGAAGACTGAAAATGGGGGGTAGGCGACGTGCTTCTCCCTTTTGTATTTGGAGCCTTGTGAAATCCACCTTTCTTGGAGGTTGAAGGGTAGCTTCTCCAAGATGGGTCTCACTCCACGAGCTGAGTCTAGGATGTTGTGACCTGTTAAGGAATGGTCTTTTCTTGCAAACTCCAGCTCTTGCAGCAGGTCCCCGAGTTCTCATAACTTCGAGTAGTCTCTAGCTGTGATCTTGGGAATGCTGTCGACTCTTTTGAAGAGCGACTCCTCGACTGCTTCGGGGCTACTGTAGCAGTCTTCTAGCCTTTCCCATACTAGGTCAAGACCTACTTGGGGGTGGTTCGCATTTGCTGCCCCGAGTCTCTTCGCGTGTTCCATGGATTCTTTTCCCAGCCATTTGGCTAGCAGTCTGAGTTCTTCCCTAGCTGAGACGCCTAGGCTCTTGATTGCATCCTTGAATGCGAACTTCCACATACGGTAGTTCTCGGGACGGTCGTCAAAGTTGGTAAGTCCTGTTTGCACCAGGTCACACCGGATCATGTACTTGGCCATGTCTGTCAGGCCTGAAGCATCGGCGTGTTGGTCACGTTCTGAAGTAGTTGCTGGGAGGGTCCATGCGGTCGCCTATTTCTTGGCGTGGTCGCATGATGACTGCTGGTCAGTGTGAGGGGCTGTGTTTTCCCGTGTGGGTGTACCTGGATTGCGAGCCTGTTGTAGTGCATCCGTGTGCGCACTGGCGTGTGGATCACTGTTGCGGCTGTGACTGTCCCAGGTAGCGTGTACCCTTAAAGGAACAGCATCTTCTCCACGTGGACCTAGCAAGTCTTCGGTGTTTGTGGTATCACTCCCGTCGTGTTGAGATGGTGTGCTGGTGTTTACACTGAAGAGGCTCCTTACGTAGTCTTCAGTGCGTTGGGCTGGATCCTCTGAGGCTATCCGTCTGTACGGTTGCTCCCCGCCATCCTGTAGCGCGGCTGCTTCTAAGACTTCGGCTTGGGTTATGGCGGCAGCAGCTTCCCTTTCTTGATTTAGGGCCTCTAGGTTGACGTCCACCTCTGTCTTTTTCCGTGCAGCGGTGGCAGTGGCTGCAGCGGCGGTGGCAGCAGCTGTCTGCTCCTCCTCTTCTATGCGGGCCCTTTCTAGTTTCATGGCTGCCTCTTTCTGAGCATATGCGGCCCTGGCACGTGCGGCCTCTGCGGTGGCTTGGTGGCGTTTACGCTTGCGCTAGACACGTGATATTGCACTGATCTTGCTGACCTTGACGAGTGTCTGGATGTTATTTATTTATTTATTTATAAAATATTTTACCAGGAAGTAATACATTGAGAGTTACCTCTCGTTTTCAAGTATGTCCTGGGCACAGAGTTAAGACAAATAATACATGCTTACAAATACAGTTACATAATGAGCAGGGTATACATTATATACAAGACAAAGCATGCACAGTTAAAGATAATTCTTATTATGGGCGTATGAAACAATTACAGACCACATTAAAATGTGTGACAGCCTTAGATTTGAAAGAACTTAGACTGGTGGTGGATGTAAGAGTCTCCGGTAGGTTGTTCCAGTTTTGGGGTGCACGGTAAAAGAAGGAGGAGCGGCCGGATACTTTGTTAAGCCTTGGGACCATGAACAGTCTTTTGGAGTCTGATCTCAGGTGATAGGTGCTGCATGTGGTAGGGGTGAGGAGCTTGTTCAGCTAGCTGGGTAGCTTGCCCATAAAGAATTTGAAGGCAAGACAGGAAAGGTGAACTTTGCGCCTAGACTCGAGTGATGACCAATCTAGTTCTTTGAGCATTTCGCAGTGATGTGTGTTATAGTTGCAATGGAGAACAAAACGACAAATTGAGTTGTAGAGGGTGTCAAGTTTGCTAAGGTGGGTTTGAGGTGCCGAGCCATATACAGTACTATGTCTCCATAGTCAATAATTGGCATTAGCATCTGCTGTGCGATACGTTTTCTGACCAGGAGACTTAGGGAGGATTTGTTCCTGTAGAGTACCCCTAGTTTGGCATACGACTTGGTTGTCAGGGTATTAATGTGCATCCCGAATGTTAAGTGGTAGTCAAACCATATGCCCAGGTATTTAAAACTATTAACAGGAGTTAGGGTGATGTTAGTTTTGGTTGTAATCTGGAGCTCAGTCACTGGGAGCTTTACAAATTTAGTCTTGGTTCCAAACACCATTGTTACAGTCTTGTCAGTGTTTAAAAACAGTTTGTTTTGGGAAATCCAGTTTTCGAGTCTGAAAAAGTCTGACTCAAGTATGTATTGAAGGTCAGAGAGGCTATGGCTGTGTGCATATAGGATTGTGTCATCTGCATACATGTGTATTGAGGCTTCCTGACAAGCTGTGGGAAGATCATTAATGAACACTGAGAAGAGTAGGGGCCCCAGAACAGAGCCTTGCGGGACACCACAGGTGATAGCCAGGGGGTTGGTTAGCGCCAGAGATGGACACATGTTGGGATCTACTTGATAGGTAGGACTGAAACCAGTTTAAAGCATGCTTCCCTATTCCAGAGCTCTGGAGTTTGTTAAGCAGGATAGCATGATCAACAGTATCAAAAGCCTTTGCAAAATCTAGGAATACTGCACCAGTGTGTTGACCCCGTTCCATTCCACACTTGATTTCATTGCAAACTTTTAGCAGGGTAGTTACGGTGGAGTGTTTGGGGCGAAAGCCAGATTGGAATTGGCTAGGAAAATTTGTCTTGTTATAGTAATCGCTTAATTGGGAGTGGATACATTTTTCCATGACTTTGGATAGGATTGGGAGAAGGGAGATTGGTCTGTAGTTTGAGACAGTGTTTTTGTCCCCACTTTTGAAGACTGGGACAACTCTGACAGCTTTCCAGGTCTTAGGGATTTGGCCAGAACACAGGATAGCGTTGAAAATGGAAGCAATTGGTTTGGCAATTGCTGGGGCTCCAAGTCTTAGGAACCTAGATTGTAGTAAGTCAGGTCCACATTGGGTGCTTAGTTTTTATTTGAGAAGCGCTTGTGTAATCTCCTCTTCGGATACTGGGCCAAATTGAAAATTGTGGGCAATGTTGGGAGGGGGTGGGGCTATAGGGGTACTCCCAGGATGAGATTCAGGTTTGTGGTTTGGGTTGCGTTTTGCTAATAAGTTAGTAGCACACCCCACAAAGTAATCATTGAATGCATTTGCAATGTCGGTGGGGTTTGTCAGAGTAATATCGCCCTTAGTGATATTACTTGGCTGTTGGTGGTTAGAAGGCTGGAATATGTTGTTAATAACCTTCCAGACGTTAGCTGGGTTTGATGTGTTCTGGAGGAGATTGTCACAGTAATATTGTGCTTTTGCGTGCCTTGTTTGCCTTGTGCACACGTTCCGCAGCCATCTGTAGTGATTGAGATCCTTGGTAGTGCCAGTTATTTTGTGGCTTTTCCACAAGGCATCCCTGAACTGGTAGAGTGTTATAAGGTCAGGTGTAACCCATGGAAGGTGGGCCCCCCGTACCCTTATTCTGCGTAGTGGAGCATGGGTATCACAGAGTTTTAAGAACTCGGATTGGAAATAGTCGAGCGCAGAATCAGGATGTGCTGGAGCGCTACGATGCAGTCTCCAGGAGAAGCTCTTTTCTCTCGCTTTGGGCATCCGTGATGGTGGTCTGCAGGAAGCTGTCGCGCTCCAGGTCGGTTCCCTCCTGCTGGTCACGTTCGCTGAGGCTTTCTTCCGTGTTGATTCTTTTCAGGTAGGCGAGATATGTTTGTGACAGCATTTGGTAGCGTTTGTGACTTGACCTTAATTGTGCTATCGCTTGCCTAATCTGTCTCTCCTGATCGCTAGTACTTGCAACGTTACATATTTCAAAACCAGTGTCCTCCCAGGCCTCCTCTAACTTTTCGCGGTGTGCGTCAATGTCAGTTTCGTACTTTTCGCGGGCCTTTTGTGCCAGTGTGACTGTCCGTTTAGGCCTTGAATCTGCCTGTGCCTGTTGCAGTTGCGCAGCGGTCTATGTGTCTGAGTGGTCACTCTCCTGCGTGATGTCTGGTGAGGCTCTGAGTTCTGCCATGCTTTAGGTGTGTGTAGGCCTTTAGCCACTGCGTGTGGCGTGCGGTCTTTTACCTGCATCAGCGATGGGCGACTGTCTCAGATGATGCAGAGCAGTGTCCTGCAGCATTCAGTGTAGGGGTAGCTGTACTCACAGGTGTCCGGTGGCTCTGACCCGTGTCCTGCCGGGTGTCCGGTGGCGTGGCCCTTGGTGGCGCTAACCGGGGGATGTGCGCAGGGGTAGGTGAGATGGTAGCTCCTCACTACAGAGCTGGGCAGAGGGTGAACTCAAACAGAAAAAGGCAAACAAAGTTCTGTGTGCTATGAACTGTCTGTCTGCACAGCTGCTGCCTTGTGTGCAAAGTTGGTTGCTGGCTGTGTGCAGTGTAAGCTGACAGCTGTACTGCTGCAGGCTGTGTGCAGTGCAAGCTGATTGTTGATAGTAAGGCTGCTGCTTGTCAGTCTGCAGAGACTGCTCTGTGTAAGCATAAAGTCTTTGAGTAGCAGCTCCTGTATGTGTCTGTAAGGCACACGGTCCTCCTTTTCACTATTCTGAGACCAGTCACGTTTAGTATGAATAGCCCAGATAGTTTCAACTCGTTCCTGTTACAAGCACAACAAGTACTTTGTCTTTTCTTCACTTTATTGGGGAAAGCATAGATTCCCCAAGGTACTTGTGGATGATGGTGTTGTGGGAGAATGTCTCTATGGTGAGTGTGCTTGATAGTGGGGAAAGGAGAAAAGGATGAGGCCTTGCCAGTAGAGAGAATAACAGAAGGTACTCACTCAGCCAATGTAGACGGTAAAAGGAAGTGAGAGGGAATCTGGGTAGCAGGATAGTCTGTGGACAGACCATCTGTGAGCAGGGCAGAGGGGGAGTGCAGACTAGCCCATTCTGAAAGAAAGGCTGAGGTTGCTATAGCAACTCACTGACTATGTCTATGTAAATAACATGTGTATCAAAATGTTGTCTTTTACACATGCAGCAAGCTTCTGGGACAGGGAAAATAACAGGCAGCTAACTAGGGAGAAATGAATACCATAAACTGCAAAGGGAGACAGAGGAATATGGAATCTAGTTCCAGGACAATGGTCACCCTACGCCTGGAGCATCTGCTTGGGAAATGGGGCCACTGCCAGGACCGCATTGAACATCCGAAGGAGACAATTGCTCAAAGAACTTCTTATAATAGAGATTCGAGAAGCCATCCGGCCCCGGAGCCTTGGATGGTTTCAGCTTGTCGACTACCCGTGACAATTCTTCTATTGTAAAACTTGCTCCCAGTACCCCCCTATCCTAACTGCCTAATCTTGGCAGCTTGGAGCTTTCCAGGAACTCCCTTAGAGCTCTTTTTGTTCTAGAATTGTGTGCCACTTTTACTCCATTGCAGCCCTTGTACCCCCCCCCCCTGTCTAAGTGAGATTGGGGTGGTCTGCTTCTACAACTACTTCACTAGTTGTTGGGCTGTACCTATTGGTAAACAGGAGGGCTGAGTGCTCCACGATGTTGTGGGCAGAAACAGGACAGGATCACAGGTTACTTTTGTTCTTGCTTTGTGCAGCACCTCCAGTCAGCATGGATCCTCTGTGAAGGCAGGGGATGGCCCATGCAGACACCTCTTCTTCTTTAAGCAGACAGTAAATCACACTCCATTATATTTTCTTGGTATTTATTGCATGCAGATTACATAAAAGAGCCATTACATTCTTCCCTTCCAGCTGTGCCCTGACTCAGGCTTTAGGCCCAGGTCAGGCCTGTTGGACCTCTCCTCACATCTCCTTATGAGATGGGGGCATATGTTGCTCACTCCACAGTGGGAGGAGAGAGAATGACAAGAGCCCAGAATTTAGGAAAGTACCATTATTTATATCCTTTTGGGAGTGGCTGTAACTCTGACTCATAACAAACCAGATCTGGATACTGATAGGCCCTCACATCCAGTGTGTGGTCCAATCAGTACCCAACCCTCAGGTTGGCACTCTCTTGCTGTTGCTAAGGCCCGCCCTTGGATACTCTGTTACAATCCAAGGATTCAAAACTACACAAGGCCTTAGGAAGGAATTATCCCCTCCACTTCCAGCACCTAACAGGGCTTACATTGGTAGGGCCCAGGAAAAGACATAGCGGCCGGGAGGCTATACTATACCATCATATAGATCTTCATAACATTTTTTAAAATTCCTCCACTATTAGTTTTGGGTTGGCCGTGGTAGATCCTGATTTGCGCTCACTTTCAGAATCGGAGCCCGCGTTCCGTGACTCTGAACTTCCCGCCTTAGCCATCTCCGATCTATTAAAATAGTCCGTTAGTACCGGGGTCCCCCTTTTGGCCTGTTTGGATGTTCCTATGGTTGCCGCCGCTGTCGGATTTGCGATATTGTGTGCCCTCATGATGTCCCTGCCAAGTAGCAGCATGATCTGGGCACCTTTGTCTAGTGGTGGGATACGATCGGCAATAGCTTTGAGATGGGGGTGGTGTCGCGCCACGTCTGGTGTGGGGATTTCGCTCCTATCTTCCGCCATGTGATTGCACTCGATGAGTGTGGGAAGGGGCATTTTCACTTTGCCGTCTATTGAGCATATGGTGTATCCATTCACTCTCCTCCCTGTAGTTTCCATTCGCCCTGCGCACGTTCTGAGAGTGTAAGGAGAGGCGCTGTCTTGTATGTTGAACATGTCAAAGAATTCTGACCTGACCAGCGATCGGTTCCTCTGGTCGTCGATGATAGCAGACATCCTTTTAGCTCTTTGGGGTTGTCCCTCTGGGTGCACTGCTACAAGACATATTTTAGAGCAAGATCTACCGTCGCTTATTTCCCCACATACCTCTGTGCATTTGGACACTACCGACGTCGTGGGCGGTGTATCTCCCTCTTCTTCCTCCCTGCCCTGCTTTGTCGTAGGGTTAGGAGCCTTGCTAGATTTGGGTTTCATAGTCTCTGGGTGTAAAGCGGCTATGTGCCTGTCGCTATTGCACTCTGTGCATTTCATAGCTCCTTTGCAGTCCTTGAATAGATGAGCTGTGGATGCACCAAATTTGAAGCAAGCTCCCTATTCCCTGAGTAAGTTCTTTCGCTCCTCTATGGGCTTCATTCTGAATCCGATACACTTGTTAAGCGGATGCGGCCTTTTGTGTATAGGAAATTCTTTGTTAAGGTCCCTTGGTTTCTTGTTCTTGACGGCTGCCTGGTCGGGACTCGCGTGGGTCGTAGGGGACCCGTCCGTCCTGTGGACCGAGATGGGTGTTCTGGCATCCTTGTATCTCGCTGCTAACCTTTCATTCCTCGGGTGGCTGGCACTGGATGTGGTCTGCGCACCTAAGATGCTTCATCATTTCTCGTCCTTGCTGCTTCGCAAATGAAGCTTAAGAAGACTGAAAATGGGGGGTAGGCGACGTGCTTCTCCCTTTTGTATTTGGAGCCTTGTGAAATCCACCTTTCTTGGAGGTTGAAGGGTAGCTTCTCCAAGATGGGTCTCACTCCACGAGCTGAGTCTAGGATGTTGTGACCTGTTAAGGAATGGTCTTTTCTTGCAAACTCCAGCTCTTGCAGCAGGTCCCCGAGTTCTCATAACTTCGAGTAGTCTCTAGCTGTGATCTTGGGAATGCTGTCGACTCTTTTGAAGAGCGACTCCTCGACTGCTTCGGGGCTACTGTAGCAGTCTTCTAGCCTTTCCCATACTAGGTCAAGACCTACTTGGGGGTGGTTCGCATTTGCTGCC
The DNA here is from genome assembly GCF_040206685.1 of Ascaphus truei. Lineage (NCBI taxonomy): Eukaryota > Metazoa > Chordata > Amphibia > Anura > Ascaphidae > Ascaphus > Ascaphus truei. The sequence continues at coordinate 32,091 of NW_027456596.1, read as the reverse complement.
CCGAGTCTCTTCGCGTGTTCCATGGATTCTTTTCCCAGCCATTTGGCTAGCAGTCTGAGTTCTTCCCTAGCTGAGACGCCTAGGCTCTTGATTGCATCCTTGAATGCGAACTTCCACATACGGTAGTTCTCGGGACGGTCGTCAAAGTTGGTAAGTCCTGTTTGCACCAGGTCACACCGGATCATGTACTTGGCCATGTCTGTCAGGCCTGAAGCATCGGCGTGTTGGTCACGTTCTGAAGTAGTTGCTGGGAGGGTCCATGCGGTCGCCTATTTCTTGGCGTGGTCGCATGATGACTGCTGGTCAGTGTGAGGGGCTGTGTTTTCCCGTGTGGGTGTACCTGGATTGCGAGCCTGTTGTAGTGCATCCGTGTGCGCACTGGCGTGTGGATCACTGTTGCGGCTGTGACTGTCCCAGGTAGCGTGTACCCTTAAAGAAACAGCATCTTCTCCACGTGGACCTAGCAAGTCTTCGGTGTTTGTGGTATCACTCCCGTCGTGTTGAGATGGTGTGCTGGTGTTTACACTGAAGAGGCTCCTTACGTAGTCTTCAGTGCGTTGGGCTGGATCCTCTGAGGCTATCCGTCTGTACGGTTGCTCCCCGCCATCCTGTAGCGCGGCTGCTTCTAAGACTTCGGCTTGGGTTATGGCGGCAGCAGCTTCCCTTTCTTGATTTAGGGCCTCTAGGTTGACGTCCACCTCTGTCTTTTTCCGTGCAGCGGTGGCAGTGGCTGCAGCGGCGGTGGCAGCAGCTGTCTGCTCCTCCTCTTCTATGCGGGCCCTTTCTAGTTTCATGGCTGCCTCTTTCTGAGCATATGCGGCCCTGGCACGTGCGGCCTCTGCGGTGGCTTGGTGGCGTTTACGCTTGCGCTAGACACGTGATATTGCACTGATCTTGCTGACCTTGACGAGTGTCTGGATGTTATTTATTTATTTATTTATAAAATATTTTACCAGGAAGTAATACATTGAGAGTTACCTCTCGTTTTCAAGTATGTCCTGGGCACAGAGTTAAGACAAATAATACATGCTTACAAATACAGTTACATAATGAGCAGGGTATACATTATATACAAGACAAAGCATGCACAGTTAAAGATAATTCTTATTATGGGCGTATGAAACAATTACAGACCACATTAAAATGTGTGACAGCCTTAGATTTGAAAGAACTTAGACTGGTGGTGGATGTAAGAGTCTCCGGTAGGTTGTTCCAGTTTTGGGGTGCACGGTAAAAGAAGGAGGAGCGGCCGGATACTTTGTTAAGCCTTGGGACCATGAACAGTCTTTTGGAGTCTGATCTCAGGTGATAGGTGCTGCATGTGGTAGGGGTGAGGAGCTTGTTCAGCTAGCTGGGTAGCTTGCCCATAAAGAATTTGAAGGCAAGACAGGAAAGGTGAACTTTGCGCCTAGACTCGAGTGATGACCAATCTAGTTCTTTGAGCATTTCGCAGTGATGTGTGTTATAGTTGCAATGGAGAACAAAACGACAAATTGAGTTGTAGAGGGTGTCAAGTTTGCTAAGGTGGGTTTGAGGTGCCGAGCCATATACAGTACTATGTCTCCATAGTCAATAATTGGCATTAGCATCTGCTGTGCGATACGTTTTCTGACCAGGAGACTTAGGGAGGATTTGTTCCTGTAGAGTACCCCTAGTTTGGCATACGACTTGGTTGTCAGGGTATTAATGTGCATCCCGAATGTTAAGTGGTAGTCAAACCATATGCCCAGGTATTTAAAACTATTAACAGGAGTTAGGGTGATGTTAGTTTTGGTTGTAATCTGGAGCTCAGTCACTGGGAGCTTTACAAATTTAGTCTTGGTTCCAAACACCATTGTTACAGTCTTGTCAGTGTTTAAAAACAGTTTGTTTTGGGAAATCCAGTTTTCGAGTCTGAAAAAGTCTGACTCAAGTATGTATTGAAGGTCAGAGAGGCTATGGCTGTGTGCATATAGGATTGTGTCATCTGCATACATGTGTATTGAGGCTTCCTGACAAGCTGTGGGAAGATCATTAATGAACACTGAGAAGAGTAGGGGCCCCAGAACAGAGCCTTGCGGGACACCACAGGTGATAGCCAGGGGGTTGGTTAGCGCCAGAGATGGACACATGTTGGGATCTACTTGATAGGTAGGACTGAAACCAGTTTAAAGCATGCTTCCCTATTCCAGAGCTCTGGAGTTTGTTAAGCAGGATAGCATGATCAACAGTATCAAAAGCCTTTGCAAAATCTAGGAATACTGCACCAGTGTGTTGACCCCGTTCCATTCCACACTTGATTTCATTGCAAACTTTTAGCAGGGTAGTTACGGTGGAGTGTTTGGGGCGAAAGCCAGATTGGAATTGGCTAGGAAAATTTGTCTTGTTATAGTAATCGCTTAATTGGGAGTGGATACATTTTTCCATGACTTTGGATAGGATTGGGAGAAGGGAGATTGGTCTGTAGTTTGAGACAGTGTTTTTGTCCCCACTTTTGAAGACTGGGACAACTCTGACAGCTTTCCAGGTCTTAGGGATTTGGCCAGAACACAGGATAGCGTTGAAAATGGAAGCAATTGGTTTGGCAATTGCTGGGGCTCCAAGTCTTAGGAACCTAGATTGTAGTAAGTCAGGTCCACATTGGCTGCTTAGTTTTTATTTGAGAAGCGCTTGTGTAATCTCCTCTTCGGATACTGGGCCAAATTGAAAATTGTGGGCAATGTTGGGAGGGGGTGGGGCTATAGGGGTACTCCCAGGATGAGATTCAGGTTTGTGGTTTGGGTTGCGTTTTGCTAATAAGTTAGTAGCACACCCCACAAAGTAATCATTGAATGCATTTGCAATGTCGGTGGGGTTTGTCAGAGTAATATCGCCCTTAGTGATATTACTTGGCTGTTGGTGGTTAGAAGGCTGGAATATGTTGTTAATAACCTTCCAGACGTTAGCTGGGTTTGATGTGTTCTGGAGGAGATTGTCACAGTAATATTGTGCTTTTGCGTGCCTTGTTTGCCTTGTGCACACGTTCCGCAGCCATCTGTAGTGATTGAGATCCTTGGTAGTGCCAGTTATTTTGTGGCTTTTCCACAAGGCATCCCTGAACTGGTAGAGTGTTATAAGGTCAGGTGTAACCCATGGAAGGTGGGCCCCCCGTACCCTTATTCTGCGTAGTGGAGCATGGGTATCACAGAGTTTTAAGAACTCGGATTGGAAATAGTCGAGCGCAGAATCAGGATGTGCTGGAGCGCTACGATGCAGTCTCCAGGAGAAGCTCTTTTCTCTCGCTTTGGGCATCCGTGATGGTGGTCTGCAGGAAGCTGTCGCGCTCCAGGTCGGTTCCCTCCTGCTGGTCACGTTCGCTGAGGCTTTCTTCCGTGTTGATTCTTTTCAGGTAGGCGAGATATGTTTGTGACAGCATTTGGTAGCGTTTGTGACTTGACCTTAATTGTGCTATCGCTTGCCTAATCTGTCTCTCCTGATCGCTAGTACTTGCAACGTTACATATTTCAAAACCAGTGTCCTCCCAGGCCTCCTCTAACTTTTCGCGGTGTGCGTCAATGTCAGTTTCGTACTTTTCGCGGGCCTTTTGTGCCAGTGTGACTGTCCGTTTAGGCCTTGAATCTGCCTGTGCCTGTTGCAGTTGCGCAGCGGTCTATGTGTCTGAGTGGTCACTCTCCTGCGTGATGTCTGGTGAGGCTCTGAGTTCTGCCATGCTTTAGGTGTGTGTAGGCCTTTAGCCACTGCGTGTGGCGTGCGGTCTTTTACCTGCATCAGCGATGGGCGACTGTCTCAGATGATGCAGAGCAGTGTCCTGCAGCATTCAGTGTAGGGGTAGCTGTACTCACAGGTGTCCGGTGGCTCTGACCCGTGTCCTGCCGGGTGTCCGGTGGCGTGGCCCTTGGTGGCGCTAACCGGGGGATGTGCGCAGGGGTAGGTGAGATGGTAGCTCCTCACTACAGAGCTGGGCAGAGGGTGAACTCAAACAGAAAAAGGCAAACAAAGTTCTGTGTGCTATGAACTGTCTGTCTGCACAGCTGCTGCCTTGTGTGCAAAGTTGGTTGCTGGCTGTGTGCAGTGTAAGCTGACAGCTGTACTGCTGCAGGCTGTGTGCAGTGCAAGCTGATTGTTGATAGTAAGGCTGCTGCTTGTCAGTCTGCAGAGACTGCTCTGTGTAAGCATAAAGTCTTTGAGTAGCAGCTCCTGTATGTGTCTGTAAGGCACACGGTCCTCCTTTTCACTATTCTGAGACCAGTCACGTTTAGTATGAATAGCCCAGATAGTTTCAACTCGTTCCTGTTACAAGCACAACAAGTACTTTGTCTTTTCTTCACTTTATTGGGGAAAGCATAGATTCCCCAAGGTACTTGTGGATGATGGTGTTGTGGGAGAATGTCTCTATGGTGAGTGTGCTTGATAGTGGGGAAAGGAGAAAAGGATGAGGCCTTGCCAGTAGAGAGAATAACAGAAGGTACTCACTCAGCCAATGTAGACGGTAAAAGGAAGTGAGAGGGAATCTGGGTAGCAGGATAGTCTGTGGACAGACCATCTGTGAGCAGGGCAGAGGGGGAGTGCAGACTAGCCCATTCTGAAAGAAAGGCTGAGGTTGCTATAGCAACTCACTGACTATGTCTATGTAAATAACATGTGTATCAAAATGTTGTCTTTTACACATGCAGCAAGCTTCTGGGACAGGGAAAATAACAGGCAGCTAACTAGGGAGAAATGAATACCATAAACTGCAAAGGGAGACAGAGGAATATGGAATCTAGTTCCAGGACAATGGTCACCCTACGCCTGGAGCATCTGCTTGGGAAATGGGGCCACTGCCAGGACCGCATTGAACATCCGAAGGAGACAATTGCTCAAAGAACTTCTTATAATAGAGATTCGAGAAGCCATCCGGCCCCGGAGCCTTGGATGGTTTCAGCTTGTCGACTACCCGTGACAATTCTTCTATTGTAAAACTTGCTCCCAGTACCCCCCTATCCTAACTGCCTAATCTTGGCAGCTTGGAGCTTTCCAGGAACTCCCTTAGAGCTCTTTTTGTTCTAGAATTGTGTGCCACTTTTACTCCATTGCAGCCCTTGTACCCCCCCCCCCCTGTCTAAGTGAGATTGGGGTGGTCTGCTTCTACAACTACTTCACTAGTTGTTGGGCTGTACCTATTGGTAAACAGGAGGGCTGAGTGCTCCACGATGTTGTGGGCAGAAACAGGACAGGATCACAGGTTACTTTTGTTCTTGCTTTGTGCAGCACCTCCAGTCAGCATGGATCCTCTGTGAAGGCAGGGGATGGCCCATGCAGACACCTCTTCTTCTTTAAGCAGACAGTAAATCACACTCCATTATATTTTCTTGGTATTTATTGCATGCAGATTACATAAAAGAGCCATTACATTCTTCCCTTCCAGCTGTGCCCTGACTCAGGCTTTAGGCCCAGGTCAGGCCTGTTGGACCTCTCCTCACATCTCCTTATGAGATGGGGGCATATGTTGCTCACTCCACAGTGGGAGGAGAGAGAATGACAAGAGCCCAGAATTTAGGAAAGTACCATTATTTATATCCTTTTGGGAGTGGCTGTAACTCTGACTCATAACAAACCAGATCTGGATACTGATAGGCCCTCACATCCAGTGTGTGGTCCAATCAGTACCCAACCCTCAGGTTGGCACTCTCTTGCTGTTGCTAAGGCCCGCCCTTGGATACTCTGTTACAATCCAAGGATTCAAAACTACACAAGGCCTTAGGAAGGAATTATCCCCTCCACTTCCAGCACCTAACAGGGCTTACATTGGTAGGGCCCAGGAAAAGACATAGCGGCCGGGAGGCTATACTATACCATCATATAGATCTTCATAACATTTTTTAAAATTCCTCCACTATTAGTTTTGGGTTGGCCGTGGTAGATCCTGATTTGCGCTCACTTTCAGAATCGGAGCCCGCGTTCCGTGACTCTGAACTTCCCGCCTTAGCCATCTCCGATCTATTAAAATAGTCCGTTAGTACCGGGGTCCCCCTTTTGGCCTGTTTGGATGTTCCTATGGTTGCCGCCGCTGTCGGATTTGCGATATTGTGTGCCCTCATGATGTCCCTGCCAAGTAGCAGCATGATCTGGGCACCTTTGTCTAGTGGTGGGATACGATCGGCAATAGCTTTGAGATGGGGGTGGTGTCGCGCCACGTCTGGTGTGGGGATTTCGCTCCTATCTTCCGCCATGTGATTGCACTCGATGAGTGTGGGAAGGGGCATTTTCACTTTGCCGTCTATTGAGCATATGGTGTATCCATTCACTCTCCTCCCTGTAGTTTCCATTCGCCCTGCGCACGTTCTGAGAGTGTAAGGAGAGGCGCTGTCTTGTATGTTGAACATGTCAAAGAATTCTGACCTGACCAGCGATCGGTTCCTCTGGTCGTCGATGATAGCAGACATCCTTTTAGCTCTTTGGGGTTGTCCCTCTGGGTGCACTGCTACAAGACATATTTTAGAGCAAGATCTACCGTCGCTTATTTCCCCACATACCTCTGTGCATTTGGACACTACCGACGTCGTGGGCGGTGTATCTCCCTCTTCTTCCTCCCTGCCCTGCTTTGTCGTAGGGTTAGGAGCCTTGCTAGATTTGGGTTTCATAGTCTCTGGGTGTAAAGCGGCTATGTGCCTGTCGCTATTGCACTCTGTGCATTTCATAGCTCCTTTGCAGTCCTTGAATAGATGAGCTGTGGATGCACCAAATTTGAAGCAAGCTCCCTATTCCCTGAGTAAGTTCTTTCGCTCCTCTATGGGCTTCATTCTGAATCCGATACACTTGTTAAGCGGATGCGGCCTTTTGTGTATAGGAAATTCTTTGTTAAGGTCCCTTGGTTTCTTGTTCTTGACGGCTGCCTGGTCGGGACTCGCGTGGGTCGTAGGGGACCCGTCCGTCCTGTGGACCGAGATGGGTGTTCTGGCATCCTTGTATCTCGCTGCTAACCTTTCATTCCTCGGGTGGCTGGCACTGGATGTGGTCTGCGCACCTAAGATGCTTCATCATTTCTCGTCCTTGCTGCTTCGCAAATGAAGCTTAAGAAGACTGAAAATGGGGGGTAGGCGACGTGCTTCTCCCTTTTGTATTTGGAGCCTTGTGAAATCCACCTTTCTTGGAGGTTGAAGGGTAGCTTCTCCAAGATGGGTCTCACTCCACGAGCTGAGTCTAGGATGTTGTGACCTGTTAAGGAATGGTCTTTTCTTGCAAACTCCAGCTCTTGCAGCAGGTCCCCGAGTTCTCATAACTTCGAGTAGTCTCTAGCTGTGATCTTGGGAATGCTGTCGACTCTTTTGAAGAGCGACTCCTCGACTGCTTCGGGGCTACTGTAGCAGTCTTCTAGCCTTTCCCATACTAGGTCAAGACCTACTTGGGGGTGGTTCGCATTTGCTGCCCCGAGTCTCTTCGCGTGTTCCATGGATTCTTTTCCCAGCCATTTGGCTAGCAGTCTGAGTTCTTCCCTAGCTGAGACGCCTAGGCTCTTGATTGCATCCTTGAATGCGAACTTCCACATACGGTAGTTCTCGGGACGGTCGTCAAAGTTGGTAAGTCCTGTTTGCACCAGGTCACACCGGATCATGTACTTGGCCATGTCTGTCAGGCCTGAAGCATCGGCGTGTTGGTCACGTTCTGAAGTAGTTGCTGGGAGGGTCCATGCGGTCGCCTATTTCTTGGCGTGGTCGCATGATGACTGCTGGTCAGTGTGAGGGGCTGTGTTTTCCCGTGTGGGTGTACCTGGATTGCGAGCCTGTTGTAGTGCATCCGTGTGCGCACTGGCGTGTGGATCACTGTTGCGGCTGTGACTGTCCCAGGTAGCGTGTACCCTTAAAGGAACAGCATCTTCTCCACGTGGACCTAGCAAGTCTTCGGTGTTTGTGGTATCACTCCCGTCGTGTTGAGATGGTGTGCTGGTGTTTACACTGAAGAGGCTCCTTACGTAGTCTTCAGTGCGTTGGGCTGGATCCTCTGAGGCTATCCGTCTGTACGGTTGCTCCCCGCCATCCTGTAGCGCGGCTGCTTCTAAGACTTCGGCTTGGGTTATGGCGGCAGCAGCTTCCCTTTCTTGATTTAGGGCCTCTAGGTTGACGTCCACCTCTGTCTTTTTCCGTGCAGCGGTGGCAGTGGCTGCAGCGGCGGTGGCAGCAGCTGTCTGCTCCTCCTCTTCTATGCGGGCCCTTTCTAGTTTCATGGCTGCCTCTTTCTGAGCATATGCGGCCCTGGCACGTGCGGCCTCTGCGGTGGCTTGGTGGCGTTTACGCTTGCGCTAGACACGTGATATTGCACTGATCTTGCTGACCTTGACGAGTGTCTGGATGTTATTTATTTATTTATTTATAAAATATTTTACCAGGAAGTAATACATTGAGAGTTACCTCTCGTTTTCAAGTATGTCCTGGGCACAGAGTTAAGACAAATAATACATGCTTACAAATACAGTTACATAATGAGCAGGGTATACATTATATACAAGACAAAGCATGCACAGTTAAAGATAATTCTTATTATGGGCGTATGAAACAATTACAGACCACATTAAAATGTGTGACAGCCTTAGATTTGAAAGAACTTAGACTGGTGGTGGATGTAAGAGTCTCCGGTAGGTTGTTCCAGTTTTGGGGTGCACGGTAAAAGAAGGAGGAGCGGCCGGATACTTTGTTAAGCCTTGGGACCATGAACAGTCTTTTGGAGTCTGATCTCAGGTGATAGGTGCTGCATGTGGTAGGGGTGAGGAGCTTGTTCAGCTAGCTGGGTAGCTTGCCCATAAAGAATTTGAAGGCAAGACAGGAAAGGTGAACTTTGCGCCTAGACTCGAGTGATGACCAATCTAGTTCTTTGAGCATTTCGCAGTGATGTGTGTTATAGTTGCAATGGAGAACAAAACGACAAATTGAGTTGTAGAGGGTGTCAAGTTTGCTAAGGTGGGTTTGAGGTGCCGAGCCATATACAGTACTATGTCTCCATAGTCAATAATTGGCATTAGCATCTGCTGTGCGATACGTTTTCTGACCAGGAGACTTAGGGAGGATTTGTTCCTGTAGAGTACCCCTAGTTTGGCATACGACTTGGTTGTCAGGGTATTAATGTGCATCCCGAATGTTAAGTGGTAGTCAAACCATATGCCCAGGTATTTAAAACTATTAACAGGAGTTAGGGTGATGTTAGTTTTGGTTGTAATCTGGAGCTCAGTCACTGGGAGCTTTACAAATTTAGTCTTGGTTCCAAACACCATTGTTACAGTCTTGTCAGTGTTTAAAAACAGTTTGTTTTGGGAAATCCAGTTTTCGAGTCTGAAAAAGTCTGACTCAAGTATGTATTGAAGGTCAGAGAGGCTATGGCTGTGTGCATATAGGATTGTGTCATCTGCATACATGTGTATTGAGGCTTCCTGACAAGCTGTGGGAAGATCATTAATGAACACTGAGAAGAGTAGGGGCCCCAGAACAGAGCCTTGCGGGACACCACAGGTGATAGCCAGGGGGTTGGTTAGCGCCAGAGATGGACACATGTTGGGATCTACTTGATAGGTAGGACTGAAACCAGTTTAAAGCATGCTTCCCTATTCCAGAGCTCTGGAGTTTGTTAAGCAGGATAGCATGATCAACAGTATCAAAAGCCTTTGCAAAATCTAGGAATACTGCACCAGTGTGTTGACCCCGTTCCATTCCACACTTGATTTCATTGCAAACTTTTAGCAGGGTAGTTACGGTGGAGTGTTTGGGGCGAAAGCCAGATTGGAATTGGCTAGGAAAATTTGTCTTGTTATAGTAATCGCTTAATTGGGAGTGGATACATTTTTCCATGACTTTGGATAGGATTGGGAGAAGGGAGATTGGTCTGTAGTTTGAGACAGTGTTTTTGTCCCCACTTTTGAAGACTGGGACAACTCTGACAGCTTTCCAGGTCTTAGGGATTTGGCCAGAACACAGGATAGCGTTGAAAATGGAAGCAATTGGTTTGGCAATTGCTGGGGCTCCAAGTCTTAGGAACCTAGATTGTAGTAAGTCAGGTCCACATTGGCTGCTTAGTTTTTATTTGAGAAGCGCTTGTGTAATCTCCTCTTCGGATACTGGGCCAAATTGAAAATTGTGGGCAATGTTGGGAGGGGGTGGGGCTATAGGGGTACTCCCAGGATGAGATTCAGGTTTGTGGTTTGGGTTGCGTTTTGCTAATAAGTTAGTAGCACACCCCACAAAGTAATCATTGAATGCATTTGCAATGTCGGTGGGGTTTGTCAGAGTAATATCGCCCTTAGTGATATTACTTGGCTGTTGGTGGTTAGAAGGCTGGAATATGTTGTTAATAACCTTCCAGACGTTAGCTGGGTTTGATGTGTTCTGGAGGAGATTGTCACAGTAATATTGTGCTTTTGCGTGCCTTGTTTGCCTTGTGCACACGTTCCGCAGCCATCTGTAGTGATTGAGATCCTTGGTAGTGCCAGTTATTTTGTGGCTTTTCCACAAGGCATCCCTGAACTGGTAGAGTGTTATAAGGTCAGGTGTAACCCATGGAAGGTGGGCCCCCCGTACCCTTATTCTGCGTAGTGGAGCATGGGTATCACAGAGTTTTAAGAACTCGGATTGGAAATAGTCGAGCGCAGAATCAGGATGTGCTGGAGCGCTACGATGCAGTCTCCAGGAGAAGCTCTTTTCTCTCGCTTTGGGCATCCGTGATGGTGGTCTGCAGGAAGCTGTCGCGCTCCAGGTCGGTTCCCTCCTGCTGGTCACGTTCGCTGAGGCTTTCTTCCGTGTTGATTCTTTTCAGGTAGGCGAGATATGTTTGTGACAGCATTTGGTAGCGTTTGTGACTTGACCTTAATTGTGCTATCGCTTGCCTAATCTGTCTCTCCTGATCGCTAGTACTTGCAACGTTACATATTTCAAAACCAGTGTCCTCCCAGGCCTCCTCTAACTTTTCGCGGTGTGCGTCAATGTCAGTTTCGTACTTTTCGCGGGCCTTTTGTGCCAGTGTGACTGTCCGTTTAGGCCTTGAATCTGCCTGTGCCTGTTGCAGTTGCGCAGCGGTCTATGTGTCTGAGTGGTCACTCTCCTGCGTGATGTCTGGTGAGGCTCTGAGTTCTGCCATGCTTTAGGTGTGTGTAGGCCTTTAGCCACTGCGTGTGGCGTGCGGTCTTTTACCTGCATCAGCGATGGGCGACTGTCTCAGATGATGCAGAGCAGTGTCCTGCAGCATTCAGTGTAGGGGTAGCTGTACTCACAGGTGTCCGGTGGCTCTGACCCGTGTCCTGCCGGGTGTCCGGTGGCGTGGCCCTTGGTGGCGCTAACCGGGGGATGTGCGCAGGGGTAGGTGAGATGGTAGCTCCTCACTACAGAGCTGGGCAGAGGGTGAACTCAAACAGAAAAAGGCAAACAAAGTTCTGTGTGCTATGAACTGTCTGTCTGCACAGCTGCTGCCTTGTGTGCAAAGTTGGTTGCTGGCTGTGTGCAGTGTAAGCTGACAGCTGTACTGCTGCAGGCTGTGTGCAGTGCAAGCTGATTGTTGATAGTAAGGCTGCTGCTTGTCAGTCTGCAGAGACTGCTCTGTGTAAGCATAAAGTCTTTGAGTAGCAGCTCCTGTATGTGTCTGTAAGGCACACGGTCCTCCTTTTCACTATTCTGAGACCAGTCACGTTTAGTATGAATAGCCCAGATAGTTTCAACTCGTTCCTGTTACAAGCACAACAAGTACTTTGTCTTTTCTTCACTTTATTGGGGAAAGCATAGATTCCCCAAGGTACTTGTGGATGATGGTGTTGTGGGAGAATGTCTCTATGGTGAGTGTGCTTGATAGTGGGGAAAGGAGAAAAGGATGAGGCCTTGCCAGTAGAGAGAATAACAGAAGGTACTCACTCAGCCAATGTAGACGGTAAAAGGAAGTGAGAGGGAATCTGGGTAGCAGGATAGTCTGTGGACAGACCATCTGTGAGCAGGGCAGAGGGGGAGTGCAGACTAGCCCATTCTGAAAGAAAGGCTGAGGTTGCTATAGCAACTCACTGACTATGTCTATGTAAATAACATGTGTATCAAAATGTTGTCTTTTACACATGCAGCAAGCTTCTGGGACAGGGAAAATAACAGGCAGCTAACTAGGGAGAAATGAATACCATAAACTGCAAAGGGAGACAGAGGAATATGGAATCTAGTTCCAGGACAATGGTCACCCTACGCCTGGAGCATCTGCTTGGGAAATGGGGCCACTGCCAGGACCGCATTGAACATCCGAAGGAGACAATTGCTCAAAGAACTTCTTATAATAGAGATTCGAGAAGCCATCCGGCCCCGGAGCCTTGGATGGTTTCAGCTTGTCGACTACCCGTGACAATTCTTCTATTGTAAAACTTGCTCCCAGTACCCCCCTATCCTAACTGCCTAATCTTGGCAGCTTGGAGCTTTCCAGGAACTCCCTTAGAGCTCTTTTTGTTCTAGAATTGTGTGCCACTTTTACTCCATTGCAGCCCTTGTACCCCCCCCCCCCTGTCTAAGTGAGATTGGGGTGGTCTGCTTCTACAACTACTTCACTAGTTGTTGGGCTGTACCTATTGGTAAACAGGAGGGCTGAGTGCTCCACGATGTTGTGGGCAGAAACAGGACAGGATCACAGGTTACTTTTGTTCTTGCTTTGTGCAGCACCTCCAGTCAGCATGGATCCTCTGTGAAGGCAGGGGATGGCCCATGCAGACACCTCTTCTTCTTTAAGCAGACAGTAAATCACACTCCATTATATTTTCTTGGTATTTATTGCATGCAGATTACATAAAAGAGCCATTACATTCTTCCCTTCCAGCTGTGCCCTGACTCAGGCTTTAGGCCCAGGTCAGGCCTGTTGGACCTCTCCTCACATCTCCTTATGAGATGGGGGCATATGTTGCTCACTCCACAGTGGGAGGAGAGAGAATGACAAGAGCCCAGAATTTAGGAAAGTACCATTATTTATATCCTTTTGGGAGTGGCTGTAACTCTGACTCATAACAAACCAGATCTGGATACTGATAGGCCCTCACATCCAGTGTGTGGTCCAATCAGTACCCAACCCTCAGGTTGGCACTCTCTTGCTGTTGCTAAGGCCCGCCCTTGGATACTCTGTTACAATCCAAGGATTCAAAACTACACAAGGCCTTAGGAAGGAATTATCCCCTCCACTTCCAGCACCTAACAGGGCTTACATTGGTAGGGCCCAGGAAAAGACATAGCGGCCGGGAGGCTATACTATACCATCATATAGATCTTCATAACATTTTTTAAAATTCCTCCACTATTAGTTTTGGGTTGGCCGTGGTAGATCCTGATTTGCGCTCACTTTCAGAATCGGAGCCCGCGTTCCGTGACTCTGAACTTCCCGCCTTAGCCATCTCCGATCTATTAAAATAGTCCGTTAGTACCGGGGTCCCCCTTTTGGCCTGTTTGGATGTTCCTATGGTTGCCGCCGCTGTCGGATTTGCGATATTTATCCACCGCTTTAGATTCTTTTTACTGCCGGTGGGGGCGGAGCCCAAGTTTTAGGCAACTATTTCCCTTGCCGACGCACATGCGCTCCCCTTAGAACATTTTTAAAAGAGCAAAGTTATTCAATATTGCAGGTGACTGCTGTGTCACTCCTCTGTAGACGAGCCACTTTAATAAAACTGCAATTTGGTTTTCAGGCGTGGGCGTTGCCTAGTGGCAAAGGCATGTATAGCTGCTTTTGAATGTTACTATTATGCTTCAGCAGCATCTTGTTTAGGATCAGGCTGTTTTGTTTTTTTTTTAAATTTTATGTTTGTTTATTTATTTTCCTGGGGAAGCTGTGCCTTTAATTCAAACTGGTGGTGGCCATCTTGGATCCGGCTGAAACGCAGGCTGGAACGCACGGAGCAAGACAGCTCAGTCAATCAGCTGCTCTGCTCTGTCCCCCTCCTCACAGTGGGGGCGCAGGAAGGCGGCGCAGGAAGGCGTTGGGGGGCGTGGGCAGGGCTGAAGGTAAGCCCGGCACACAGCTCCCTCTCTGTCACAGGGCAATGGCGGCCATTATAGATGCCACACAGCCGAACCAGAGCCCCGCACCACGACCGCACATCCCGTTTACAGTCCAGCCCTTAGATGGGAGGCAAGTCTGAAAGCCCCGGTGGCGCAGATAGCCGTAGACCGCTCCGCCTATAGCCGCTAGCTCTTATCTTCTTTATTGGTGCCCAGCGGCCATTTTGTAGGATCGGCCGCGTGTGTTAGGAGGTACTGGGAGCTCGGTGGTGCCGCAATGTCACTGCCTTTTTCGCCACTCACTTTTATTCTGCTCCCGTGGTGTTCGCCTCCTAGGTCATCCGACCCGTGGGTGATCCGGCAGGGGGGCACGAATAACCCGCGATCGCAAGCAAGTCTGCTTCTGGGATTCTTGGCATATAATAATTATTATTTTTTCTGAATTTGGACTAGTATTACTCAGTCAATGTTTATCTTAGGGAGCTTCAGACAAACCCGACTATTCCTGTCAGGCTCCAAACCACGCCCCTCCAATCTTTCTTAATTTTGTCTCAGCGTTTCCCCTACTGAAATCCCTCTCCTGGCTTCCTATCAAATCCCGTATCTCACACTCAATTCTCCTCCTCACTTTTAAAGCTTTACTCTTCTGCCCCTCCTTACATCTCAGCCCTATTTTCTTGCTATGCACCATCCCGACTCTTGCATTGTACCCCCTTTCTATCGAAAGCTCTCTCCCGCCTTAAACCTTTCTCACTGCCCCACACCTCTGGAATGACCTTTAAGACCCACCTTAAGACACATTTGCTTAAAGAAGCATGTGAGTAGCACCGTGGATAATACTATACACATGATACATAAAGCTTGGCCCCCTGCAGATGCACTTACCAGAATGCCCTCCTACTGTCTCTGTACATTCTTCCTACCAATTAGATTGTAAGCTCTTCGGAGCTCCTCTTCCGAAATATTACTTTTTGTCTGAAGCACTTATTCCCATCATTTGCTATTTGTATTATTTGTTATTTACGGTATATGATTGTCATGTGTGTTATTACTGTGAAGCGCTATGCACATTAATGGCGCTATATAAATAAAGACCTACATACATACAAGTCTGGTTATCAGGCATCTCAATGTTAGAACAGAAGGATTGTGGGGTGGGGACAGAAATCAGGTCTCTTCGGCTCAAAGCATGCTGGGAGCTGTAGTCTTAGCACCTCCTCCCAGCATGCACACATTTATTGGGGCAGTGTTAGGGGCTGAGGAGGAGATATGACACATAAAAGGAGCAGTTAGGGGAGGAGATGCTTTGCGCGTTATTATAAAGGGAATATCTGAGAGTTTGCACCTGTAACTGCCTCTGTTTCATATTTTCTTTGTGTTAATTACATGAAGGATCAAGGCACAAAACATGATATAAATGTAATAAGAATAGATATGACACGGCCTTCTCCTGCCGGCACCTCTTAGTTTTATTTCCTCTTGTGTTTTTAATATTCTGTATGTCCGGCTACAGGAAGGGTCAGGAGACAGGGAGGACAGAGGCAGGAGGAACCCTTCTGGCTCCGGCCTTGCCTGTCCCTACTAATACAAACATACAACCCCTCACTCAATAACATAGCCCTAATCCCATGTGACAAGGAGGGGTAGGACAGGCACTGCTATCCTTCCTCTGCAATATAGGATGGGATCCTTCCCCCCCCACCCCATGATGTGACTCCTGTATGGGATGATACACTGGAGGAGATGCTGCAGGAGAGGAGGAAGCAATCAGAGGTCTCTCCACCTCCCCCTGGGTATCAATGCAGGTTTCTGCTTGTCTGGGAGTCTCAGCCCGCAACTATCGTCTGTGCAAGTCTGTATAGTAAAGAGGGAGAGATGACCACGTATCTTGATAATAGTTATTTTGCCCATTACTGTACTGAATGTGTTTGGTGGGGTGGGGGAGCTGTATTGATGTAAATGTAGGCCATGTTTTTTTAAATACAGGATTGGTGCAGCAGGCCAGCGGGGACCTACGGGGACAACCCAAAGATCACCTGAGGAACCACGGGGACCACCTGAGGAACCACGGGGGACAGCTGCGGGGAAGAACCAGTGGCCCCACAGCTGTAGGGGTCCCAGCCACCCACGGGGCTACACGAGGGCCCCCCAGACACCCGTGGGAATCACCCCAGGGCCCCGAGACATGTGGGAACCACCTGAAGGCTCCCAGAAAAACGCGTGGACACCGTTGGTGCCCACGGACACCTGCGGGGACCACCTGGAGGCCGACAGAGCCTAGCGGGGATAACCCAAGTCCCCCAGACACTGGTGGGCACCCCCAGGGTGAACTGTGGAACCTACGGACACCCATCTGGACTACCGGGGACCCCTGCTGGACTGCGGTATTAATCCTGTGTGTAAAAAAAATAATGGTTTCATGAATATTGTAATGGTTTATTAGGGACCTAGGAGGTAGGTAGTGGGGCTGTTATGTGTATTTTTGTTTATTGTCGGTAGTGGGGGTGGATGAATGGGGTATTGGTCCCAAGGAAGGGTGTTTAGGCCTACCGGGTGGGGGGGTAGCGGGAGGGGTTAACCCCTTCATTACCTTAGCGTTATTAACCGCTAAGATAAAGAAGAGGTTAAGTCATCCTGCAACACCCCCGCAAGGCCTAAACACCCACCCAGGGCCAAATACCACCTTCACCCACCCCTGCTACCCACAATAAGCCTGGCATGGGTGTATAACCCCTTCATTGCCTTGGCGGTAATGAAGTTGCCTGTAAATGCATTTTTTATGCATCAGATTCATGCCGGGGGTCTCTGGTGCTGATATTAATGGATTTCATCTCCGGGACACATGCATTTTATTTTCATCGCTGCTTCACCCCACCTTCTTGCCAACTTTTGTGGCGGGACAATTTGGAGAAGAAACAGCAATTTTAAAGTGGCGATCAGCCGCAATAAGCTGATCAGGGCTTATAGAATTGAGCGTGTTTGAAAAACCGGCGATCAGTGCCAAAAAGTGGCTTATCACCGCGCGTCTGCCGATTTTTATTTTTTTTCCGGCAAAAAAAACGGTAATTTTTGCTCTTATCGCCAGCTTCTCTGGGCTTACTCGCTGCTTACTGCATTAGGGCCTTAGGGAGGATTCGTTCTTATAAAGAATACCAAGTTTGGCATAGGATTTGGATGTCAGGGTATCAATGTGCAACCCAAATGTTAAATGGGAGTTGAACTATATGCCCAGATATTTCAAACAAGTAACAGGGGCTAGGATGGTATTAGAGTTGGTTTTTATCTGAAGCTCTGTCATTGGAAGCTTTAGCAATTTAGCTCTGGTCCCAAATACCATTGTTACAGTCTTGTCAGTGTTTAAACTCAGTTTGTTTTGGGAAATTCAGTTTCAAGTCTCAAAAAATCAGATTGAAGTATGTGTTCAAGGTCAGAGAGGCGAGGGCTGCGTGCATATAGGATAAGATCTAAGGCCTCTCACAATAACCCGTTAGGAATATTAACTCCTCATCTATCCGACATAAGTATAAAATATACTCTAACCAAGACCCCTAATACAGAGTTACCCACCTTATACGGGAGCAGCTGCCAGACGAGTATAGTAAATGTATCTTATTTCTTTTACCACTGGAGGGCAGCGTGGAGTGACAAGCTGTGGCGCCCGTAAGGACGACGTGCCAGTTAGACGGAAGGAGATGCGCGCACACTTTTATGTGAAACGGATATATTTGGGGAGGGATTTAGTAGTCTGAGTGAGAAAATTGATATTTTGTCACAATGGATAAATGTAAAAATTAACCATTTAAAAATGCACAGATTTTATCCACCTTTTGGAAATTGGGGATGTTGCCTAAAAGTCTGAGAATGCATAAAGTGCCACCCATGGGCTTTAATGAAGCAGCATTTGTGGGCTAAAGGGAACAGCATTATGTATAAAGGTATTTTGGACTCGATATAAATAATTGAAGCCAAAAACTAATATTAAGTAAATTGAGAATGGAAAAATCTTCAGCACAAACGTACAGAATGTGATATTCTGAGAGATCTTACAGATGTTATCAAATCCCACAATGAATATATAGAAAATGTCTGTATAGAACGAGTCAAACAAGAATATGCCAATAAAACGTTTAATTGGGAGATACAGGGGCGACAATTCAGGTAATTTAGCCGGTCAGCCAGTAGAGCAGGTCAGCCGGTCAGCCGGTAGAGCAGGTCAGCCGGTAGAGCAGGTCAGCCAGTAGAGCAGGTCACCCAGACAGCCGGTAGAGCAGGTCAGCCGGTCAGCCGGTAGAGCAGGTCAGCCGGTCAGCCAGTGGAGCAGGTCAGCCGGTCAGCCAGTGGAGCAGGTCAGCTGGTCAGCTCTGAGATCAGCATTACTTATATCCCCTACACGTTGCCCCCTGCATGTAATGCTGCAGAACAGCCCGCACTGCATATACTGTACATGAGATACTTAACCCTTTCTTTTCGCTCGACTCTAATCTGAATGATTTGCTAATTGGTTTGTAATTAGAGAGATATTTGTAGCAGAATCCCATGTATGTTCTTTTTACACTTTTAGAAACCGTTTTGTGTAATAAAAGATATGACAGATCAGAGGGGCTTCCTGTTTGCACGTGTGTTTTGGCAGAAGTGTATATGTGACCCTATAAACCTGTCTCACACCCGGGCTTGGCAGCGTGACACTAGTGCAGGATCCTGGGGAAGAATCACTGAGCTGTTAGCAATAGATACAACGGATAGAAAAGACACTACACATAGGTTGGATTAAAGAGAATATTTTATTGAAATAATTAATCTCTTTGCTGGTAGGGGCCTGCAGCACATTGCAGAGCGATATAGTAACACGCAGAGCAATGCATTGCAGGCCCCTCCGGCAGCAAAGGGGTGAAGATCAATGCAGGGTGTATAAAGATCTCCCTGATAAGTCATGCACAAAGGGCAGTTTGTTGCTGTGATCCAGAGGAAGGCGAAACATAACCCCTGCTGTGCAATGGGGGAAAAAAATTCCTTCCTGACCCCATTAAATGGCGATCGGAGGGTCCCTGGATCACTGCGCAGTGAGATCAGATGGAGCAGCACAGATCAGCGTTATTATACACAGGGGCACACTCAGTATATAGAGACGCGGATGATGGGGCCCTTGTGCCCCTGTGTATAACTCACCTGCTCCCCCATCCCCCTGCATATCTATCCCATTCACCCCCTTTCCTCCCGCATATCTCGCAGGGCCGGCCGTCCATTAGACGGTCGCCTAGCGCGCAAAGGTTTTAGGGGCGCATTAATAATAATTATAATTTTTTACTCTTATTATTTTTTATTTATTTATGGGTTTTTTTAAAATTATTTTTCTTTTTTTTATCCACCCTTTTTTTTTGGCGCCCTTTTTTTTTTGGCGCTCTTTTTTTTGGCGCCCTTTTATTTTTATTATGCGTCGCGCTGGGTTGCGGTCGTAGCCCCGATAGCTACGCCACTGTTTATTTTATTATTTTATTTATCTTATTATTATTTTTATACAACTGGGGCGCAAATTTTAAGTTTCACCTAGGGCGCATGAAACCCGTGCACCGGCCCTGCTCCTAGTTCTCTCTCACCCTCTCATGCCCAATATCCCTATCTCCCTCTAGTACCTGTCCCTCCCGCAGCCTTCCTGATCTTATCTGCCTCTCCTGCGGTTAAACCAACTTCTCAGGGCCCCTAGAATACCCCTGTTTCTATGCCCTGGCCCCTCTGCTACCTGCCCCCGGGATCTTCTCCCTAACCTGTGAAAGGGGAAGCAACACATCCCTCCACACCTCTCGTATTCCCCTTCGTTGTTGTCCACCTCGTCAACCCACTTGTCGTCCGCCTTGAAGTCCGTCTCGCTTTCCGTCTCGCTGTCCACCTCGCTGTCCGCCTCGCTGTCCGCCTCGCTGTGTGCCTTGCTGTCCGCCTCGCTGTCCGTCTCGCTGTCCGCCTCGCTGTCCATCTTGCTGTCTGCCTCGCTGTCCATCTCGCTGTCCGCCTCACTGTCCGCCTCGCTGTCTGCCTCGCTGTCAGCCTCGCTGTCCGTCTCGCTGTCTGCCTCATAGCCCGTCTCGTAGCCCGCCTCGTTGCCCGCCTTGCAGCCCGCCTCGTAGCCCGCCTCGTTGTCCGCCTCATCGTCCGCCTCGTCGTCTGACTCGTCGTCCGCCTCGTCGTCCGCATCATCGTCCTCTAGGACAAAGGGCACCACCTTTGTGCGTCCGCTGACCTGCAGGAGACATGAAGTGTTTGTAACCAGGGACAGTGATACTCTGTATCGCAAGAGTTCCTGTGACACTTATACCCCCTCCCCAATACCCAATTATACCGCCCTCCACAGGGCCAGTACCTGTTATACGCACCTCCCCAGGCCCAGTACCCAGTTATACACCCCTCCCCAGGCCCAGTACCGTTGTACCCACCTCACCAGGCCCAGTACCCAGTTATACACCCCTCCCAAGGCCCAGTACCCGTTATACCCTACACCCCTACCCAGGCCCAGTACCCGTTATACCCACCTCACCAGGCCCAGTACTCAGTTATACACCCCTCCCCAGGCCCAGTACCCGTAATACCCACCTCACTAGGCCCAGTACCCATTATATACCCCTCCCCAGAACTCCGTTATATGCCCCTCCCCAGGATCCTTTACACAGACCCTCCCAGACGCAGGACCCCCTACGGTGGAGGTGTAATGCCACATGGGTAGTGGAAGGTTTCTCAGAGAAGGTGTCCATGTGTCACAGCTGTTTCATCACCTTGGATGAGAAGTCTCCCTACTCTCTGCCTTTCCTATCTCTTTCCTGTCAGTCTCTCTCTCCACCTTTAATCTTATCTCTTTTATTTATCTCTGTCCTTCCTTATTTTTGTTTCTATGGTTTTCTCCACCCCCCCATGTAATAGGGGCACAAACCTCAGATTTGGGGAACGCTCCCATCCCATGAGACCCGAGGAAACAGGGACCCACTAACCTTCATTAAAACATCTCCAGCAGGTTCTGTATTATTACACTGTAAAGTGTTGCAGACTTTTCCATAAATAGTGTCCTGTACAACAGCTAATAGCACAGTGTGTGCGACAGATTCACAGCTCCGCCATTCCCATTTACCTCTAAAGCGCGGTTTCTTGATTCTTCCTCGTCGCTGTCCTCCTCCTCCCATGCCTGTGATACAGAGGATAGTAATGTGATCACATGTATTCCTCACTCCTATACATGTCCTGGTGCTTTATGGGGGGTTTGACGGTTAAGCCAATTGTCCACAGCATTCAAACAGTAATAATCTTCACAACCCAACGTTGCTTCGCAATGTTAGCAACGCTTCATAGTAATAGACTCCTTCACGGCCCGTTCCCCGACAGGGGGGATAGCCGGGACAGGTGTCCCGAGCCAGGTGTCTGTGGGGGGCCCGGCCGGCGCTGCAAGCTGGGTCTCTAGCCTGTCCGGCTGCCAGTACTCTCGTGGCCAGGTCCCGGATCTCCCTCTGCTGTAGGCCTCTTCTTTCTGTCCCACGCCGAGCTTCCAATGCCGGCGCACCTCTCTGATGTCAGCGTGCCGGAAGTAAGCTTGGCCCAGTTTCCCGCGTGCGCCAGCGTTAAAAGCACATGGGACAGAGAGACCTGCAGCTGCGGGGAGAGCCGGGGCCCGCAGAGAAGACCTGCAGAACTTGCAGGACCAGCCGGGGCCCCTGGAAGGGGGGGGAGAAGGGAGGGAAGGGGGTGAGAAGGGTGAGGAGGGGGGATAAAGGGGGGGGGGGAGGAGGGGAGGGGAAGAAAGGGGGGGAGGGGGGAAGGAGGGGGCTTTGAAGATGTGCTGCTCAGGGGTTTGGTGCTCTTGCGTCGGGCAAAGTGATGTCTTGAGGTGTACAGCAGGGGAGGTGAACGGGAGGGGCGGCGAACGGGAGGGGGGGTGAGGTGGAGAATGGGTGGGGGGTTGAGGCGGCGAACGGGAGGAGGGGTGAGGTGGCAAACGGGAGGGGGGGTGAGGCGGTGAACGGGAGGGGGGGTGAGGCGGTGAATAGGAGGGGGGGTGAGGCGGCAAACGGAAGGGGGGGTGAGGCGGTGAACGGGAGGGGGGGTGAGGCGGTGAACGGGAGGGGGGGTGAGGCGGTGAACGGAAGGGATGTTGAAGGGGAGGCGGGGTGAGGCGGTGAACGGGAGGTGTGTCCACGGTAGGGTTGACGGGGAGGGGTGGTGATGCGTGTGTGGTGGCAGGGTAGATGACCGAGTGCGTCTGCAGTTCCGAGAGGGCGTGCGTCGTGTGAGTAACAGAGGTTGGTGTGTGGGAGGCGCGGTGAAGGTGAGCTGGGTCGACATTAGGGTGTGCGGGCCATAGAGGGTGGCGGAATGGCATTGCTGAGGTGAGGGGAGGTGTGGGTAAGCAGTGAACGTGAGGGGTGCTGGCAGACTACAGAGGAGTGCGTGCGGTACCGAGAGGGCGTGCGTCGTGTGAGTACCAGAGGTTGTGGGGTGGCAGGCGCATTGAACGTGATATGTTCCAGGATCCACAGTAAGGTGTGAGGGACAGAGAGGGTGCCGGCGTGGCATTGGGGATGTGGTACAGAGGAGTGTGTGCGGTCCAGAGAGGGTGTGCGTGTTCGCAAGTGGTGAGGGAGGGAGTGAAGACGCGCTGATCGTGAGGTGTGGGGCCACGTTAGAGAGTACGGTGTGTGGTCCCGAGCGGCATACAAATTGGGTTGAGGTGGTGGTGAGGCGGTGAACAGAGGTGTCCGAAGAGGCGTGCTACCGTGCGGTGTTGGGTGCCGGGGGTGAGTGTTGTGTGAGGGTGGGGTGCAAAAGCATAAAATGGCATATAGTTTGTTTCTAAGAAGACACTGTACCTGAGTATTCGGCAGGGGATGAGCAGTGGGGTTATTTTATTTTCTGATGTGAGAGCAAGCAGTGAGGCGTCAAAATGGCTCCCAAAGCTCAGTGAATCTTGGGAGAGTGTGGCAATGGTGTAGGTGTGGTGAGCGAAGGCAGCAGGCCAATGAGAGGTGTGCGGGGGCGGGGGTGCCGAGGGACCAATCAGATTGGCCTGAGGCTGAGTGACGGACCAACGGACCAATCTGATTGCCCATAAGCACTGCTAACATACAACGTTTTCAAAAATATATATATAGATATGTTTGTATCTCACTCTCGCGCTCTCTTGCTCTTGCTCTATCACACACACACACACACACACACACACACACACACACACACACACACACACACACACACACACACACCTTTTTTAGGACTCTAGCACTGTAGCACTGAGAGTCTTAGCAAACACATAGAGATACAGCGAGACATGAAGGGACACAAGATACACTCAAAAGGAACATGAAAAATGACACACACCGTGTGTGCGGCAGATTCACAGCTCCGCCATTCCTATTTACCTGTGAAGCGCTGTTTCTTGCTTCTTCCTCGTCGCTGTCCTCCTCCTTCCATGCCTGTGATACAGAGGATAGTAATGTGATCACATGTATTCCTCCCTCCTATACAGTACATGTCCTGGTGCTGTATGGGGGTTTTGACGGTTAAGCCAATTGTCCAAAGCACTCAAACAGTAATAATCTTCACAACCCAACGTTGCTTCTCAATGTTAGCAACGCTTCGGAGTAATAGACTCCTGCAAGGCCCGTTCCCCGACAGGGGGGGGATAGCCGGGACAGGTGTCCCGGTCCAGGTGTCTGTGGGAGGGCCCGGCCGGTGCTGCAAGCTGGGCCTAACCTCTAGCCTGGCCGTCTGCCAGTCCTCTCGTGGCCGGGTCCCGGATCTCCCTCTGCTGCAGGCCTCTTCTTTCTGTCCCACGCCAAGCTTCCAATGCCGGCGCACATCTCTGATGTCAGCGTGCCGGAAGTAAGCTTGGCCCAGTTTCTCGTGTGCGCCAGCGTTAAAAGCACATGGGACAGAGAGACCTGCAGCTGCAGGGAGAGCCGGGGCCCACAGAGAAGACCTGCAGAACTTGCAGGGCCGGCCGGGGCCCCTGCAGACACCGGGCCAGGCCGAACCATCCACAACGTAAGTCTGGTTTTTTTTTAAAGTATTGGGGGGGGGGGGGGGGAGTGGGTGTTGTTTTTATATGCATGGGGGGGGGGGGTTATATGTATTGGTGTCTTTTAAATATGCATTGGGCTATTTTTTCTATGCATTGGTTTCTTTTTTTTATTTGCACTGGGGTTTGTTTATATGCACTGGGGTTTGTTTATATGCATTGGGGTTTGTTTATATGCACTGGGGTTTGTTTATTTGCACTGGGGTTTGTTTATATGCACTGGTGTTTGTTTATATGCACTGGGGTTTGTTTATATGCACTGGGGTTTGTTTATATCGATTGGGGTTTATTTATATGCATTGGGGTTTGTTTATATCGATTGGGGTTTGTTTATACGCATTGTTTTTTTTTAAATGTATTGAGTTTATTTTATAAGCATTGTTTTTTTTGTACACCGAGAGGGTGCATGTGTAGTGAGAATGAGAGGGAGCATATGTCTGTAAATAACCATTAATGTGTGTATCTGAATGAGTGTATGTTACTGTCTGATAGTTTCTATGTTTGTAAAGCATAATGAGAAGTGTGATTGTGTGTGCGCGTATGCAGTGGTTGACAAATCACCAAAAAATCTACTCGCCACCTAGTACCAAATGTGTGCTGCTTGGGCCAATATTTACTCGCCCGGGGGTTAAATCCACTCGCCCGGGGCGAGCAAATGTATAGGTTTGTCGAACACTGCGCGTATGTATATATATATATATATATATATATATATATATATATATATATATATATATAGTAGTGTGTGTCTGTGCTTCTACAAGAGTATCAATCTGTGTGTATTTTAGTGGGTGTGTGTGAATATAACTGATTGTGCGTTTGTATTTTAGGAGCAGGAACCTGTTGGTACTCCGTTCCTGCAGTTTTTTAGGAGCAGGAACATGTGTGTGTGTATACTGTAGGTGTGAATATATATATATATAGGAACGAAACTCTGTGCCGCTATCTCTCTCTCTCTCGCTCTCTTGCTCTATCACACACACCCCTACCTACACACACACACACACACACACACACACACTTTTTTTTAGGACGCTAGCACTGTAGCAGTGAGAGTCTTAGCAAACACTTAGGGGGCTATGCAATAAGCAGTGATAAATAGTGATAAGTCATTTTAAGAGCGCAAAGTGCTCTTAGAACGTAACGTTACTCCGAGCGCTATTCCCTAAGCCGCGCAAACAGGCCCTTTGCGCTCTAAAACTGACTTTTTCCTGGAAAAAAGTCCAACTTTGCTCGTACGATGAGCTGTTTGCGCTGAATCCTGCCCTTCTGCGGGATTCACTAAGCAACGCAAACTTATTGTACTTATTCTAAACACATGATACATAAAGCTTGGCCCCCTGCAGACGCACTTACCAGAACTCCCTCCTACTGTCTCTGTACGTTCTGTATGTTACTTTAATGTCTAAAGCACTTATTCCCATGACCTGTTATTTATATTATCTGTTATTTACTTGATTACCACATGTATTACTACTGTGAAGCGCTATGTACATTAATGGCGCTATATAAATAAAGACATACAATACAATACGTGAACGTTGTGCTGAATAAAGCTCACCAGCTAAAGCAGGTGATAAAAAAAGCAGGACTCTGAAAAAAATCTTTGTTTAACTTTTTACAGGCGCAAAACCCTGGCTGACCCCGAGGGAGGCCGGGGGTCGCGCGGGTGTCCCCGGCTGACCCCGTGGCCGTCCCGGGGTCCCCGCGGGCCTGCGGTACCAATCTTGTGCCTACAAAAATACTAAACATTATCTCTAACTAAATACACCCCCCTAACACATACAGTACAATAATGTGCAAAATAACTATTATCCAGATATGGATAATAGATTATTTGTCCATTATTAAATACTACATTAGCATACCTAAATAAAGTAAATAAAAACAGTAGCCAGCTAATCCAATGAATACAAGCAGTAATAACATCAACAATGAATTAATTAAACCATTAAACCAGAACGCAAACCCATTGAGCTTAGTGCAAAGCCCCCATAGAGATACAGCGAGACATGAAGAGACACAAGATACACTCAAAAGGAACAAGAAAAGTGACAGATCTAGTATAACAAGTGACAGACATACGCAGGGTTGATAAGAAAAGAGACAGTCGGATACTCACAGAGAAATGATCAGATAGATAACCTGTTTCGGTGACAGAATCAGGACAAGTTCCAATAAAAAGCCAGACACACTCCGGGTAACAACGTTTTATTTAAACACCTGGAATCTTGACCCCTCCGCCTGTAGTTTGGGGAAAGGCTGAGGTTTTGGGATCTAAGTGTGTGGGGTTCTCTGTGTCTGGAGAGACCCCTAAATGTTCTCTCTGTGTCTGGAGAGACCCCTAAATGTTCTCTCTGTGTCTAGGGAGACCCCTAAATGTTCTCTCTGTGTCTAGGGAGACCCCTAAATGTTCTCTCTGTGTCTGGAGAGACCCCTAAATATTCTCTCTGTATCTGGAGATACCCCTAAATGTTCTCTCTTTATCTGGAGAGACCCCTAAATGTTCTCTCTGTATCTGGAGAGACCCCTAAATGTTCTCTCTGTGCCTGGGGAGACCCCTAAATGTTCTCTCTGTGTCTGGTGAGATCCCTAAATGTTCTCTCTGTGTCTGGGGAGACCCCTAAATGTTCTCTCTGTGTCTAGTGAGACCCCTAAATGTTCTCTCTGTGTCTTGGTGACCACTAAATGTTCTCTCTGTGTCTGGTCAGACCCCCTAAATGTTCTCTCTGTGTCTGGGTGACCCCTAAATATTCCCCAGTGTAACTTGCTTCAAAATAACCCAGAAAAGTAGCATTGAGCCTTCGGTGACCGGGCGCTATGACCAGAGGGACTAGGCTCTCCCTTACCTGTGAGTGTGGACTATGTCCCCACTGGCCTCTCCTCCCCCCCTCCCCTGGCAGTGAGGGTGACACGGCCGGGGGAAGAACCAGGGAGGTTAGAATTAGACAGAGGCGCGGGGTCAGCCTACGCCCTGCCATGAGAGTCCCGCCCACTCTGCCCTTTATTGTGAATATTGGTAAATATGTTGGTTGTACGTGTTTAAATAAAAAAAAGAATAAATAAACAATGAAAATGAATAACAGAAATAAAATAAAAGGTGGTGGGAGTGGCGAGTGGGCGCGGCTTATTTACACGTGTGCGTCCTGGGGCCCATTCTCGCCAGACGGCCGGGTAGGGGGAGTTACGGCCATTGGATCAGGTACCTTTGGCCTTTACCCAATGAGCGAGCACTCCGGCAGGGGGTTGGCACTTATTAGGTTAATTGAAGTTTTAATAGAAAGCCGCGGCCTCGCATCGCCAGACCTCGTGTTTGTGGTTATTTATGTATTGGTTATGGTGGGGTTTGGGACGCCAAGTGTAGAAGGGAAGAGGGGGGGGGGGAGGGGGGGAGGGGGGTGGTCTCACAGTCTCCGAGGTCATGTTTCTATTTTATCAAATGTTTCCCCAGGAAAAAATTCATTGAGTTACCTCTGGTTTTCAGGCATGTCCTGGGGGAGTTATCACAGAGACACAGAAACGTCGCTGAGTTTGGGTTAGTAACTCCTTAACCTCTCAGCAGGTGAATTCCCCCTTGGCGCTTAACACGTTAAAAACAAGCGTTGCTATTTCTCTGCATGAAGTTGCAGGTAACTGGAAGAGTTACACAGTGACGGCTATTTCATCACTCACCTTCCTCACCCGAAACGGTATTCTTTTCGGTGTTATTTTCGGCTCCTCTTCGCATATCAATTCTTCGATCTGTATGCAGGACAATGCTTTAAGTCAGGGTTGTGCAACCTTTTCCCCTGCTCCCCCCCCCCCCCTCCTTACCTTGTCTCCGGCGTTCTGACGTATATATGTGATATCACTTTGCTATGGCAACGCCACATCATGTGACCTCACAGTGTCATTTGACGCATGTTGCTGTCGCCAGAAGCCGCTGGAGACAAGGAAAGGGAGCTTACAGAGGCCTTACGCGCGATCGCCGGCATTTAATTTAAATGCTGTGGGGAATAGCGAGGGGCCTCTGTAAGCGCCAAGCCCCCTCCTCCGCAAGAAAATGTTGCGCCCCTCGATTTGAGCACCCCTGCTTTAAGAGATATTCTGGGACCCTCCAACTCCTCCATTGGACCCTTCCTCATACTGACAGACCTTGCAGAGCTCAGTATTACCTGCTATGATGCCTCTCAAAATACCATGCTAACTCATTCTGAACATACGTGTCCTTTCTACATGTTACTCAGCTAGTATGACCAGGGCTACAGACAGCTTTCCAGGGGCCCAGGACTAGTTTCCACCGGGGACCCCTCACCCATGGGTCAGCGACCTTGCGAGACATCCCCCCCCCAACCTGTTTTCTCTTGCACTGCCATAGACTACAACATTTCGGCCTGCTGGCCTTTCCAGGTAAAGTGGATAAACACACTAAAGCCAGTAAAGAAAGGCCAGCAGCCGAAACATTGTAGTCTGTGGCACAATAAATGATCTTTTTTGATTCAAATCCGTGTGCCCTTTTCCATCAATCATATTGTATACATTGGACGAAATGCCGGTCTTCCCTGAGACTAAGGGGCACCGGTAAAGGTATCACTACTTATTGTTTTTTTTTGGTGTGCAGCAAATCCCCATCATTTTTGCGTTCTCTTGCGCTGCCCCAATCTCACACACCACCTTGCTCTCTCACCCCCCCTTTTACACTCCCCCGTCACCCTTTCCTTCCCCAAAAGTTGTCCTTTAATCAGATCTTACCTCAGGTGTCCTCATCTCCCTTGGAAATGTTCTGCCTTTAAACTATGCGCTCCTCTTGATCCGAACTTTCTTAGCTGACCCTCCTTTAGAAATCACTCACGGCGGTTTGGGTCCGAGGGATCTAAAAAATAAGCGACTCCAAAAAGATGTGAAATGGGGCTCTGAGGGGGAGACTTAAATAGTGGAGTGGAGGGTGTGAGGGTGGCGGGTCAGTGATGTTGGTGCGTATGGGCGGGAGGGCAGCAGGTGTGTGGCGGGTGTGTGAGTGAGGACAGGTGTGTGTTGAGTGCGTGCGGCAGCTGTGAGGGCAGAGGCGGCCGGGTGAAAAGCAGAGGAGGGAGGGGGGGAGGCGGGAAGGGGAGGGAGGGGAAGTGGAGGGGGGAAGGGGTGGAGTGGAGTGGGGAAGTGGTGGAGTGGGGAGTGGGGGGGGAGGTGGAGGGGGGGGGGAGTGGAGGGTGGAGGAGTGGAGGGGGGGGAGTGGAGGGTGGAGGGGGGGAGAGGAGGGTGGAGGGGGGGAGTGGAGGGTGGAGGGGGGGGAGTGGAGGGTGGGAGTGGATGGTGGAGGGGTGGTTAAAGTGGAGGGTGGAGGGGGGGTAAAGTGGAGGGTGGAGGGGGGGAAAGGAGGGTGGAGGGGGGGAGTGGAGGGTGGAGGGGGGGGAGTGGAGGTTGGGAGTGGAGGGGGGAGAGGGAGGGGAGGAGTGGAGGGGGGTAGGGGAGGAGTGGAGGGTGGGGAATGGAGGGGGGACAGGGGGAGGGTGGAGGTGGGAGTGGAGCGGGGGAGTGGAGGGACTTAAGTGGATACTTAAATACTAGTTAATATAATCTACTTTACGAAGAAATATCTATTAAACTAAGAAATATAATCTATTATACTAAATATCTATTAAACTAATTAATATAATTATTGTACTAAGCAATATAATCTAATAAACTAAACAAAAATAATCTATTTAAAAAACAATACAAGAAAAAGCTGGAGAAATACTGTAATACGTTAACCAAGCCACAGATTTGATGCCAATGAGCGTTGAACTCCTTGCAGCAGATCCACCGTCAGCTGGTTGTGGCAGAAAGTGATGACATGCAGTAGAACCCAGGCACAGAGCGGTTCAGCTGTAACCACGGAAATCAGGTCAGAAATCAACACATATTTTTTGAAATTTAGAATGAGAATGTTCTGTATGTTCACACAGATCTCAGCCCTGTCAAATGTTAGCAGCTTGTGATAATACTGTGTCCCATAACCTGCTTTATATGAAGTATCATTTTACACTAGTAGAGATGTTACATTTTGAAAAATAGCGACATTGTTCATTTTCCTCTACAAATGATCAATTAAAAAGTTGAATAAAACGTTGTGTGTGTGGGTGTGTGTGCGCTATACAATATATATATATATATATATATATATATATATATATATATATTTATATATATATAGATACTACAGTAACACTGAAAGATGGCAAACTACACACATCTGTATACAAGAAACCAACTGACAGATGCAGTTACCTCCACAACTCCAGCTCCCATCCCACTCATACAAAAGAAGGTATCATACACAATCCAGGCTATAAGACACCACCGCATATGCTCTGACACTGAAGACAGAAACAGGCATCTCACAACCCTGACCGAATCGTTCAGACAGAAGGGATACAAACCAAAGACCATTGCCAAAACTATCACATCTGCAATAAAAGCCCCACGAGAACACCTGCTACAATACAGACAGAAAGAACCCTACCACACGCATACCACTAGTGACCACATACAACCCTACCCTAGAGGGCATACGAAAAATAATCAAAGATGTGCAACTCATGCTGACAGAGGATGCAACATTAAAAGAAATCTTTCCCAAACCTCCCATTCTTGCGTTCCGGCAACCACCAAACCTCAATCAGAAATTAGTCAGCAGAAAACTTCACAACGATTTTAAAGACATGGATAATGGCACAAAGCCGTGCAGCAACAAACGCTGCAAACTCTGCAAACATATTTGCCAAGATCCCACAGCCAGTCACAACCATAGAACATTCAATGTTAAAGGATCATACAGCTGCACATCCAGGAATATAGTGTATATGATTCAATGCAACAAATGTGACCAAGGTTGCTACATTGGGGAAACCAGCCAAAAACTACAAGGAAGAATGAATATGCACAGACACTCCATACTCCATCACGAAGAGGGAAGATACTGCTCACCTGTGGGACATCACTTCTCACAACCAGATCATTCCATAAATGATCTAAAAATCAAAATCCTCAATGGAATGTTTAAAAGCACCCAAGAACGGAAAACATTTGAACTCAGAATGATAAGACTCTTTGACACCAAAACCAAAGGACTTAATGCGGACATGGGTTTTCTCACACCCTATCAAAATTGCTTGTAATTATCCTGCTTGCCTCTATTCTTATTCACACTTTCTCTCTCCCCCCCCGTATCCCTACCCCTCCCCACCTTTCTTTGACACCGTTCCCTGGCTTCAAACACATTTAACACCCTACATTATCTACAGTAAATATCTGCTGGTTTTTCCCCCCTCTCTCTACACTGTTTTAGCCATTGAAACCTTTGTATATCAGTATTGCTTGACCTGAAGAAGAGAGGATAACTCTCGAAAGCTTGTCCCTATGACATAAATTGTTAGTCCAATAAAAAAGGTATCACCTAATACTGAAGAACTCATTTATTCTGCACTATCGCAACTGGACTAAACACGGCTACTTTCTGCTTTATATATATATATATATGTATATGTAGAGGTATCAGTACCGTGTTAGCCGAGCTTCAACAATCTCTCACATTTCCACACCTGCCCACACCATTTATATCCACTCCCACTCCACACACACCTTTTGTAAAGCACTGTATATACTGTGGGCTCTCCATTCATTTATATTCACACACACACTCTTACATCACTTGCTTTCAGGAACCTTTTGACACCTCTAGCCATAAAAACACATCCACACTGGGGGAGGGACAAGCACAGATAACATTCCAAGAGACACTGTTTTTAAGTATACCTTTTGCTTGCTTCATTATTGTAACATCGCTGGAAGAAGAGAGATCAGTGTATCTCGAAAGCTCGCACAAATAAAAGCATTTCGTTAGCCACAGAACGGTATCATCTATTTATTTTTTGATTTTATATATATATATATATATATATATATATACAGTGTTCGACAATTATATACATTTACTCGCCCGGGGCGGGTGGATTTAACCCCCGGGCGAGTAAATATTGGCCCAAGCAGCATACATGTGTTTTTTAAATATCCCGCGCTCGCGCTGCTGCTTTTCCCGCGCTCGCGCCTGGAGAAAAAAAAATAAGCCGGAGGCGGGGTAAT